>NW_024581093.1:5997488-6102790 GCF_017639235.1 Corvus kubaryi | reverse complement strand
TTATTCTGACTTGGTGCCTCCCACTGGTTTGTTTTCAAACTAGCACAGTACCCAGCTCCGTGTGTGCTTGTGCTGTGGAGGGAGCCTGAGTGCTGTGGACCAGATGCTTGTTGAATCTTTAAAAGCTCTATTGAGTTATTTGGCACACTGAGACTAGACAGGATTAAATCTCTGTAAATCTGCACACAAGCTGGCTGCCTTCACGTTGAATTTGCTCACCCTGGTGGTTGACAGAATTGTCACCTCAGCTTCCAGAGGATCCAGTGGTCTTTAGGCTCCAACCTCGATGCCCAGAGTGCTCTGTGACACAGTGCAGCACTTGAAGCAGATTAAGATGTCACTGATAACACCACTGTGGTGCTGGTGGCAGGCTTCAGGAGATAGGCTTGGCATGTGCTAGATGTTAACTTACTTTTTCCAACTTACTTTAGAACCATTTCTCGTAAACTTCCATCTAAAAGTACTTGTAGCAGCCTGTGCTCATGCAGTAGAGGTACAGAAGCCTCATCTTGGAGCCTAGGATTGACTTTGAGAAGTTGAAATCTATTTGGCAGTGAGGGAGCAGAGAAACTTTGCAAGAGGTTATGGATTAGTTATGGACAGAGTGGGGAATACCTTGAGAGCTGAGGTGCTCTGTATATGCAGAAGGGCAGTTCTTGAAGGAAGAACCATAATATCAGGCTACTTCTTTTCTAAGCATGTAAAACATGCCAAAGGGGGTTAATATGAGAATCATACTGTATGGAATGCCTGTTTATACTGTGTGGGGTAATGACCCATGTGCTCAGCTTCTTTAGCTCTGGAGCTATGTGGCAAACAGCATTTATTTCCTGTCTCAGTGATCTCACCTGCATCCTGCCTGCTAATCTGTCACTGCTGGCATTGTTCCAGCACTCCAGGGAAGAGGGAGTTCAATTCAGTAAAGATTCAAACAGCTGCTTTTTTGTTTTGTTTTGAGCATGGTTATTTTGGAATAGCTGTTTCTCCCTTCTCTTGATTTCAGTGGCATCTGACAGTATTCAGGCTTTATATTACTGACTTCTCTAAAACACAGTGCCTTATGAACCCTTATGAAATGTTTGGGCTTTGTTTGTTTTTTTCCCTGCTTCCACCCACCCTGAAGAGAGGAAGGATTTCAGATTTATCCATAGGCGGTGCTTAATTTTGGAAGCTTTCCAGTTTCCTAATCTTTAATTTACACTACTTTTAACATGAAGAGAAATTATTTAAAGTAGAAAAATTCCAAGTATTTGTTTTATGTTTTGTTTCTCTGAAATTCATGCAGTGTGATTCATCTTCATGGAAAGTTACAAGAAATGCTAATGGAAGAATGTGAGACATAAGTGGACTGGGTGTTTTTTCTGTAAAGCATGACCCATCCGAGCCATGAGTATGCAGGTTTCTAAGGTCTGCATGGAGGCCTTGGTCTAGTGTGATGCATCTGAAGCCTCTGATGGGCCTCTCTTTGCTGATACAGTTTCACTGAATGATATAATTGAACCCTTGGATTAATGTGTTTGATCCTCTCTTGATTTTTGTACTCCTAAGCTTCTGCAAGCTCAGAAGACCTTTCCTGTCAGCTGCGAGACAATAATCTCTGCCTTGGTCCTTTATTCTTGTAGAAGCTGGAATACTTGCTACAAGGATGCCAGGGTGTTTGTGCCTTCCTTCAGGGAGCTATTAATAAAGTGGAGTCTGGAAAATTACCGGAAAAGGCTGAGGTAAGCATGTTCCTCAGATCAGAGATGGACCTGAGACAGAAGAGAACATGAGGCTGGATAGCTGCAGAAAAGCTGTAGCTTTGAATTTGCAAGCTGTAGTAGCAGAGTATTCCCAGTACTAGTAGAAACTAATCCAGACGAAGTGATAGAGGCTTCAGTGGCTCTGGAAGCTGATTGTCTGATTCCTCAGTGTCACCCAGGAGATCTTTCCAGCTGGGCTTGTTGCTGATGGGTGCTTGCTCCAGCATTGGGGTGCATTCTCAGCAGCTCCAGAGCTCTGTAGCTGGTACAAACTTTGGTGTGCCAGGTACAGAGCAGCTGCCTTGGGCTGTGCCGCATCAGGTTGGCTTGAATGGCCTGGAATAATACTAGGTAACAGCTTAGTTCTGTGCTGTGGTTCCAACTTTGCTGTCTCCAGAACACAAGTTTGGAAGTGGGCAAGAAGGGGAAGGGACAAAGACCAAGCCTATGTGGTCACAAACTTTCTATTTCTCCTCTTGAGAAGTTGCTGTACCCCTGACACGGTAGGGAATTGCTGCCAGCTCTGCACTGAGGGTTCCAATAGTAAATGATGGAGGATATGGTAGTGGCCTTCCTGCACACACCTGTATATCCACAAACCCTTCGTGTGCATCTTGTCCCACAGCTTGGAGCCATGCAGATCCAGGCTCTCAGAGCTCTAGGAGTTAGGTGTGAGTGGGAAGTGAGGCTGGAAAGTTTATTTCTTCTGTGCCCCGCAAATGAATGGAACAGCAATGATGGGAATTGGGGCACAATTTTAGCCTGGTGGGGAAGGTACCAGGAGCATAAGGAGCACTGTTTATCACTTTGGACTTGTCAGGCTGGAGAGAGACAGCCGTGGGAACCAACCTCCCCTTTTCCTAGAGTGGGCCCAGGTGAGATGTGGTTTGGGTGTGTTTTGGTTTAGGTGCTGGTTTTTGCCTGTAGGTTGCAGTAACAATTCAACTCACTCTTGTGATCCCTCCAGGATGCAGCTGTGCTGCTGAGGAATTCAAGGCAGTTGATGAAGAATGTTCTGGAAGATGCAAGTTTGGTTAAGGTGCAGCAGGAGGGTGGAGCACTCCTGGCCAGACTGGGGAAGGAGGAGTCTTGTGTCACCCTTACCCAGGACTACAGGTGAGCCCCCAGAGTGGGAGGAGATGGACATGAGCAAAAGGCAGGTGCTAGGAGTCTCCCTGAGGTGCTCCATCATTGGTGCAGGCGTGAGAACAGCTTTGTGTAGCAAAGAATTATGTTGAAAACAGCAAAGGTGAAAAATGTAATGAATTTTACTCTTAACCGGATTGCTTCCTCCCCAGTCCAAAAACTAGTCCAGGTGGATTCACTTAGATTGTTCAGCTTCCTTTTTCAAGCCAAATCAGACTTACCTTCTTTAGTGGAGAGAGAGCTGGATATTTTGGGTAGATATTATTAAAACACCAGCCTTAATTGATGATACCAGTGATGAATGTTTAGGTGCAGGCCATTATCTCTGTGTGATTTCCCAAGGCACTCCTTATGCAAGGGGATTTCCAAGGACCTTAGCTGGGAGGAATGCTTGCTGGCTGCAGCAGGCTCTGATCTCCTCGCACATTGGTACAGTTTGCACAAACAAATACTTGCTGCCCGTTTGTGGGGTTGGTATGAGAAGCGGGGACTGAGAGAGCCCAGCTGTTTGATATCTCCAGGGCATTGCACAACTCCTGTTTGTGCTGTTAAAACACCTGAAGCTTGTCAGCATGAGAAGGCCTCTGTGCTATGTGCTGTGCAAACAACAAGGTAGAAAGGCAGCCTTTGCACCCAGGAGCTTCCAGCCCAGTGTGAGATAACCGCTGGCATGTGGGTGCAGATGAGGGCGCAGGGGGTGGCAGGGTGATGTGGAATAGCTCTGTGCATCCACAGCCTTGCTCTGGTTAAACTCCCTGTTGCCATCACAAGCTGGGAGGTTTGAAGGGAGGGAATGAAGAGAAGATAACAAAGTAGTTATGGAGTATCTCAACACTGTGAAAAGCATGTTTCTCTTTTAAAATTCAGCAAGTGGATGACAGTGCAAGTTGCTACCTGTCACTGGAAGAAGAGGACTGACATTTTGGTGCAGAGAGGGGAGCATGGGGGCAGGCTGCGTAACTGTTTCTGTTTCCTGCTTGCTGTGACTCCTGTCAGGAGCTCTGGCAGGCTATGCCGACACAGTTCTCTTGCTGAACTGGTGAAGTAATCTTGATGCAATTTTGGATTGAGTTAGTACAGTATAGTCTTTTCATTCTCATGCGACATGAGAAGCAAAATAATGTGGGGTTTTGTGCTTTGTTTTATTTAGGTTTTTTTTTATTATTATTTATTTTAAGCAACACACAGCAACTTTAGAGTCCTAGGAGAATGGGGAGAATGTGCATGAGTTTTATGTTTTGGTTTGGTTTTGAGCTAAGCCTGTGTTTTTGTGCAGGGAAATGATCAACTTTGAAACCTGATCTGACAGAGCCCCAAAGGATAATTTACTGCTTTGATTACTTTAGCAAGGGCAGGGGTGGGGGATACACACTGAATTGTTTGATTGTGCAGTGCTTGAGTGCATGCCAAGGCTGTGTAGCATGTTCTCTGCTTAGTTCAGGTTATATTCATTGTCTGCCAGTGTGAAAGGAGACTGTATGCCATGGCTCAAATATACGTGGCTCTCTCCAACTTAAGGAGCATAAATGAATGTAGCAGGAGAAAGTTATTCTCTTCTAGGCTGTGGAGTAGTTGCAGAAACTAAATTCCATCCAGTATTTTAATTTTCATCTAAGTTAGGGCAGAGGACTAAAGAAGTCCACTCTTCTTTGTTCCAGGATCCCTTCAAATGGGGAAGAAGGCTCTATCACTTGGCTAGAGAACGCTGTATAAGGCACTGTTGGTTTTGGGTCCTCCATGGCTTTGCACTTACTCCTTCTTTCCTATCTGATGTGCAAATATTAAAGGTTCTGAGCTCTGCTTAATACTGTAAAGATTATGATTTTCAAAGGCTTCTTTAACAGATACGATCAAAGCAGGGTGTGGACAAAATATTGCAACTGGCCAGCTAAGCTAGCATGGAGTGGCTATTGATGTATGTAGCTCCAATATTCGATTTCTAACTGGTGATGTGTGAAAAGGGAACAGGACTGGCTTTGTATGTGCACTCAGCAGGGCTTGTGGTACTGCTGCTCTGAACTTTGAATTGTAAAATCTTGATCTAATGCTTAACAGCCTAATTCCACACCCATTCTCCCAACACTTGAAATAAATTATTTACTAAAGCAAGTCAAATGGCTTTAACTCTTCTAAGCCACCTTTTTGGCTCTTTTGTCTATCACGTGTCCAGTTGTTGAAGTTTTTTATTGTCCATTATGGTGCAAAAGTCTGATAAAACGGAGTCATGACTGCCAGGACTTCTTAGTCATAAGTTGAGGCCAGTTGTGAACAGGTGACTGTCCGAATGTGCAGGAATTACATATAAATAGAGAAGACAATTTTAAGAGCAGTTTTCTGGACTTTTGGCTCGACTTAATTACAATATGCCAACTATAAGTGGAGAACTAAAGGTAAAATTGTGATTTTTTTTTTTTTTTTTCAAGCCCATCTGCACCTTCACCTTGGGATTAACCAAGCAAGGGATTGACTTGCCTTTTTTTCAGGCAATACCTTTTTCTAGCTCTCACAGATGTCTTTCTTGCTAGTTTGTGGTTTCACGTGGAAAAAGAACACCAGGAGCTGGTAAAAATAGATATGGATGAACCCTTCTGAAAATGCCTGACCACAGGTTGGAGATAGTAAGTTAAAACAGGCAAGGAAGCAGGCATGTGCTCAGGCAATCAGATGTTATCTGCCAAATACCTTTCAAGAGCAAACAGCAAGCAAGATTTGCTTTAGTAATGAAACTCTTCCCATGGGATTGGTTGTGGAACCTTCTCTGCTCGCTCTGCCCTCCTGGAGAGCAGAGATGCCCTTTGGAGTGTTTTGTGGCACAGAGCAGTGGGATCTCATTGCTGCTCAGGTCTGACCTGGGATTTGTGAGGCTTTGCTAAGACAGTGCCACAGGTTCTTTCCTGCAGAAGTTGAACTCATCCCATCAAAGATGTGGGCATGCAGGAGGGATGTGTTGGGCTCCATCCATTAGTTTCTCTAACAGATGATTTAACAGCCTCCGGGAGTCTTTCCTGGATGGTCCCATCCTGACATGCTGTTGTACCACAGCAGTGGCTTTGACCAGTAACTCTGCTCACATTGTGAGCTGACCAGGAGTCCTCGTACTCCTTTCTCCACCAAGTACCACTGTAAAAGATAGCCTTGCCCATCCAGCTGCTCATCCACAAAAGGAAAGACTGACTTCTCCAAGCAGTCTGTCTGCAACTCTGCCTTTTCCTAGCTAAGGAAGAAGGAGCTCAGTTACCAGAATACACATCCTGCAGGCAGCTCATTGCAGGGAGTTGGCTTAGGGGCTGTGGAGTGCTCAGCTGGTCTCTGAGATCTCCCACCTCCAGCAAGACCAGGCTGAATTTGGCCTGGAGTTGGTGTGGGTGTGGCACTGATGAGCCAATATCTTTGTGGCGCCTCTTTAAGTGGTGTAATGATAGGGCTGGCCACCCAGAGGTGCAGGGGGACTGCTGGAGGTGGCATTGCCACTTGCTCACTGTTGGTGGATTTAAAGCCAGCACATTTGCCTTCGCACCGTCCACTGTGCTGAAGGTTCAGTGCTTCTTCAGGTCTGTTAGCTGAACCCTTAGAGGTTTTGCTGGCCCAGTCTTTCTGGAGATTGAAATGCAGAGCTGTTAGCCTAGCTGAAGTTCCTCTTGGTAAGTGTGGCCAAATGGCAGACACCTCCATCACTTCAATGCTGTTAATACTTCTTTTTGCACTTTCAAACAGGAATTTTTTAATAACCACAGTCTTGTTAATAAGGTACATAGAGTTGGTTAGAAGGTGTAGCTTTGGCTACTGGTTGTCTAGTGTAGTGATCAACTAACGTGTAGCTTGCAGGCAACTCACTGAGCCAGCTGTGAAAGGTGGACTAAGGTATTGCTGCTTCTGTAGTGGATGTCAAAAACTTAAAGTTTACGATGGAAGTGTCAGAGAAGCTGCCAGAAGCCAGACAGCAGCAGTGGGAGCTCTTGCTGAAGTGAGGCTGTGATGTGGGGCTGGGCAGCAAGGCCAGGATCCTTTTAACCTGGTCTTTAGCCAGGTGTTTTTCACTGTTGTTCTCATTACTGCTGCTCTTCCAGCATAGCCAAGAGCTGGAAATATGTGCCTAGCCAAAGTACCCAGTGAATGCCTTTCGTCCTGCAGATGTTATGAGTCACAAGTAGAGGAAAGAAGGTATAACCATTTTATATTAATATATAGATGGTTTATATTAGTTTAACCAGAGTGCACCTGCCTGGCTCTACGACGAACCTGTGTTCTCACTGTGGCACGGGAATGGGATTGTGTCATGCTCTGCATGGTGATGGGCAAGATAGTCCCAAGGCTAGAGGTGAGAGCTGAAAGGAGAAAAACCTCAGATGGTGAAGGAATGATCATGTTGAGTGCTTGGCTCTGTGCAACATGGAACCAAAAAAAGCATCATCTCTTCCCCCAAGCTCCTCATCAGAAAAGAATCTGTGCTTGCAAGCTGTGAATAAGCAGCTTATAAATAGATGGAGGAGTGAATTCTCCTTTGTTTGCAGAAGACAGTATAGTTAGTCTCTGTACTTTGAGGGTGGAGTGGCTAGAGCCGAGAGCTGGTTTTGTGAGCTGGCTATTTTTAGTGTGGCTTGGTGATGTAGTTGGAAGCCCTGGGTGGGGATCTGAGCTGAGCAGAGGTAGTGGACAGTACAGAGCAGACTTCCTGAGCAGCAGCTGCCAGGTTCCTGGTGCTGGACCTGACTCAGTTACAGTGACAAAGAGGGTGATCTTGCAGCCAACAGCCTCCATAGTTCATGTTCCGGCTTTCACACACACTACTGAGACTCTGGGTCTACTTGAAGCTGTGGTCACTTAACAGTGCAGTGGGGTGTAGCTCTGTGGTGCTTCAGAGCTCATGTTTGTGGGTCTCCAGCAAGGCTCCTTCTAGTAGCAGCTCCTGGAATGTTACAAGGCCTGCATGTGCCATTCTGCAAAGCGGTGTATGAGCTCCCTTTGGTGGAAGTAGACCTGGATAATGTACAGGCTCTAAGCCCTCTGCCAAGGGACTGCACAGCACCATGTAAAGCTTGTGTAGAGTCAGAGAGACTAAGCTGATCAGCCAAAATGTGGAACAAGTTGGGAGCAGGGGAGATGGGTGTCTGGTGTATAAAGTCCCAGTTTGGGCAGACTGAGATGGCTGGGCTTCTTGGTTTGTAAGGTACAGTGTGTGCACCATCAAACTGGCAGCTGCTGCTATAGGCTGGTCATAGCCAGGCAACTTATGCTGGGAAATCCTTCCTGGAGGCATTATTGTCTTCTGCCATTCCCTTTCTGTGTTAGAGATGTGTGTCTGCTGCGGCTCTGTGTGTTTGTACGTGCTTCAGAAGATGGTGATGCTTGTGTCGCTCTCATTGATGGCAGTTGAGCTAGATCCTGCTCATCTTCCTGCCTCTCTGGGAACTCTGGGGGCCTCTCATGCTACCACGTGCCAGTGTGCACTCCTGATATGATCTGCGAGAGGCACCTTTCATTGTAGGGTTCTGTGCATGTTCCTCCTGTAGACCTAATCCTAAAACCTCCATCTTGGGATGAGATGTATACTCAGTATACCTTTGAAGCCAGATGAAAAAACGTGCTTAAATTCTGAGCTCAAAGGCTGCCACGAGACGCCTCTGCGCTGTTGCTGGTGACACAGAAGGTGCTGATGAGCACTAAGCCTTTGGTTGAGCATGGGTGGCAGTGCTCTTCCCTGGCCTTATTTGTTTGTGTCAGGTGGAGGGAGGAGCGCACTGCAACATTTCTACCCAAACACACACTGTGCTGCTTGGTATTCATTTTGGTTACAGTCTAACCTGTTCCCTCTGTTTGCGTGGTGGTTTTAGCCTGGTAAAAAGCACTTAGCTCGCATTAAACAAATCTTGCTGCTCCACACATAAAGGAGAGTGGAGTTGGGGCTGTTGTCGTTCTGAGTGCATGAAGTGCTGTGAGGCGTCAATTGTGGCATTTGCAGAGAGCTAAAAGATTGCAGAGTTCTGTCTAGGTAAGTTTTCATTGTCCTCTTAGGCTTTTTATGAGATGATTCCCCTCAGCTCCCTTTCTGTTTTTTATTTTCTGCTGTCTTGTGTCCTAAATCTTCTTGGATTCAGTGAGAATTTACCCAAAGACTCCAGTTTTGCTTGTTTTTGTTTGCAATGCTTGTCATGCCAACAGGGCATTAGGTAATTAGTGACACACTGTGTTTTATCTGTTTAAAAATATTATGGAAAAAATTGCAGAAAGTTTCCAGTATAGGATGTTAGCTGAACTGCCTGACATTCCTGCCTCAGCCCAGGCTATCCCACAAGCACCATTTTTTATATAACTAGGTTGGGATAGATACGTCTCTTGCTGGGCTGGTTAGTAGAACAGTCCCTGCTATTATATGGATTGTACATAGCCCTGGAAGTGGGTAAAAGGAGAATGTATCAATGAAACAGGGACGTGGCTTTAAATGACAGTGTGTATATATTTGAGCAGGGTATCTTGAGAGCCTGGTGGTCTCAGCATCAGGAACCCAGCTCTTAGACTGGTGTATTTGACCAGGATATGAAGTATAAACAAGCAGGTTAATGTACATTAGACAAGGTTTAGAGGTGGAAATTGTTTACAGCTGGTAGAAAACCACATCTGGAGACTCAGTGTTCCCAGAATGGTGTTTCCAAATCCTGTCCAAGGCTCCACTGCAGAGGGAACTTTCCCTGTAAGCAGGCTACTTGTTAGTTTGGTATTTCTTACAATGTTTTTTTTCCCAGTCAGTTTTATGGATCTTACTGGGATTTAAAATCAACCAGAATCTGAACACAGTTTTATTATAACTGAATGCAAGCCAGGCAGGAGAAGGAACCAAAGGTCACATCTTGGGACTGTGCTTGGACATTTGTTTAACTGTGTGCATTGATCCCTTGGCTTTTAAAGGGATTTCTGAGCATATTTCTGCTAAAAACACACTTAAATGAACTGTGCTCCAGAAGAGAATTCTCCTGGCAGTTGTGGTCTCCAGTGCATTGTATTAATTGTATGGTTTGCTCCCAGGTCAGGTAACCTAGTGAGGAGGGATTCAGCCAGGTCTGTGGTCTCAGCTAGATCCACTGGTCCCATCCTGAATGGGAACAGGCATCCCACAGGCAACCCCAGATTTGGTGTTTGATCTCTGTGCCTTTGTAAGAAACTTGAGGGTTCTAAAAAATGTACCCTGTTCCTCAGATGCTTTTATCAGGGAATTGAAAAACCGCCATGGCTATTTGTGTTCTGCAGAGAATAATTAGTTTATTTAGCAGTATCTGCTTTAGCTTCACCATGGCTAGTTGAAATTTTAACCTCAGCTGCATGTGAAGCTCTCAGCTTGAAGAGCAGGACTGTGCCTTTGAGGTTGACCTCCTTTTATGGGATCATTATAAATATGGCACTTAGGTAGGTTGCTACCAAAATGCAGTAATGACCAAGAATGACATTTCTCTTCCTGCAAAATGTCCCTCAGGCACACAGGACTGTCCCTGCAGAGCTGGAAGGATTTCTTCCTTAAGCATTGCTCAGGATGTTTTAAGTGATTTGTAGCCGAGGTATCAGCACACGTGATCTGGGTGATGTCCTTGGACTAATCCATCATTTAAACCTCCTAGTTGTCAGATCCTGTTCATTTTCTGCTAAAACCTGTAGAGACATCTGCAAGGGAAGTTTAGCACCAGGAGTGGAAGACTAGATGAGGCTAATGTTGTAACATTTGACTGTGTTTTTTCTAAATTACACTACAATTAAGGATATCTGATTTTCCCAGGACAAGTTAGCTGCACTATACTTGCCTAAACCCCATCAAATACTCTACCAAAATTTTGTATTTACTTCCATCCATACCATTTTAAAATTGACCATGGCTGGTCAGAGGATGAACTCTGATTTCAGCCCTTTGTTAGATCTGTTGTTCTTGCTGTTTGTCAGAGCAGTTCTTCTAGGGGCCGACAGGAAAGTGCAGAATAGTGATGGTTCTGCTGCTCCCTTCCCTGTGCTCTCCTGTTTGCATCTTGCTGGCATTGGCAGGCATGGCTCAGGCAGCACCTGCTTTTGTGACTCTGCTGGATGCTTCTTCTGTGGCCATCTATTTTTTGAAAATAAAACAGGTATTTTGCTTTGAAAACTAAAGTGTAACTCTCCAAGGCTGGCTTTTTTTGAAGAATGGATTCAGACAGAAATGGCCTTTCTAAATTATAGGTTTAAAATTACCCTATCATTATACAACAGCTTGGCACTTCTCCAGAAAACTGAAGATGTTTGGAACCTTTTCCACTGAAACGAGAATTGCCCAATGAAAACAGGATTTGGGGAAACATAAACTGAGATCAAGCTACTCCTTTTTGCTATAAATTATATTGACTCTTCACTATTGCAAAATTGCTTTTGATGATTTGGCCATGGAAGAATGTAGTGAAAGACTCCTATTACCACACTCCCATGCGCAGGGAAATTGCAATGCATCCACACAAATCTGAGCTTAGACGAGACTTTCCACTGACTTCAAACAACTCTGCCTTTTGTGCTCAGAGTTGCACAGGCCACTATTAAAATATCTTTAAAGTCCTTAACAACCAGGTGTTTCTTTTGTGTGGCAGGATGGAAGTCACTTTTTCTTCTTCAACCAAATTTTCAATATTTGGTTTGTTTACTCCAAGCTGCCTTGAAAGCACTGAAGGATAGGAATTTAAAACTTCTGAGTATGAAGCTGAAAAAGAAATAGATATTTTTGTGAAGTATCATTTTCCCCATAAAACTCCTGGTTGCAGGATATCGTGGAGTTTACTAGTGCACTGGAAATCATTTAGGAAGTTTTCAAGATCTGGATCAGCAAATGGGGGGGGGTGTGTGTGTGTAGATAGATAAACAGATATACAGAGGTTTGGGAGAACAGACTTAATGCCCAGTGGATCCTGGCTGTAGGCGCTGAAGTGCCCAAGTGAATCGAAAAAACAAACTTTCCCATGGACTGTGAGCGATTTCTTTGTTTGGCCCGGTTTGCCTACCTACTTTATACTACAGCATGGAAAGGCTTATATTTTCCTCTGTGTAAGACAGTAAAGGATGGATGTTAGAGAGCCTGTCAGGCTGGTAAAAGTGAACTGTCAGGGGCTGACAACATATGAATGGAGTTACCTTGGAGATACAACAGAAGACCAACAACTAGACGTTGAGGTTTTAATGAATGCCTGCTAAGCAAGGCAGAACGTGTGAAAACAACGTGGCTGGTCCTTGAAACAAAGGGCTGAGGTGCTGGGATGCTGGAGGAACTCACAGAGGAGGAGGAATGGTGTAATGCCACACCCGAAGTTGCTTGGGGGCTCTGAGCCCAGAAGAGCTGTTGGAAACGTTTTTTCTGTGTGTGTTGTTTGCAGACACTCAGGAAACCATTGGCAGGACCATGAGAAGGGGCAGCCTTAGAGTGTTGAATTGTGGCTGATAAGGGTATTAATAGCCTGCTGCAAGCATTCGCAGAGAAAAGAATCACTTAAATGACAAGAGTAAGGGATTTTGGCTTAGAGAACCCCACACAACCCAACTTACTGACAAGAGTTAATTTCCAGCCTTTTTCTGAACTGAATTCTCCGTCTAGTTCCTGCTTATAGCATAAACTCCCAAATGCATCCTAGACTGACTTCAGGTAAGTTTGAGATGCCTGTGGATCAGTAAAGCAAAGGTCTTGTGTGTGTTTGTGTTCAGTAACAGGATGCCAGTTCTATTACCACTGAATCAGCTGAGATGGAGGGAAGATGACTGAGTGTGCATAGGTGTGTAGATTCTGTACATCTGTAGCTGCCACATTATTTACCAAGATAGGTATTTTACGATGACATCCAATGGGACAAAGGGCTCAGTGCTCGCTTCTAAACTGGAGCTCCCTTCCACGTTCTGCTAATGCACATAAAGGCTTGGTTGCATTGAGATCTTCAGAGGCAGGATAACTCCTTCTGTGGAAGGAATGTGTGGGGCCAGAAGTGCTGTTTGGGGTGGATTTTTATCCATCCTTTAGTTGGGCACCAAGAAGATCACTCAAGCCCCTTCTCCTGAAATGGGTTCCTCAGGGCTTGCTGGGTGGGTCAGCAGGAGTATTTTATTGCTGCCATTTTGAACCTGACTTTCCCTGGAGGGGTTTGCTGATCATAAGGCCAGCACTGGTCCCAAGTGTGCTCCAAGAGACTGGTCTTTTCCACAGTGGCACAGTGAATTAGCCTCTTTACACAGTGACCTTGTGGTATGCCTATTTCTGATTTTAAAATTATGTGAAATACGGGTTTTGTTAGCTTTTTTTTTTTATAATCACTTCCTATCCCTCTACCTTGAGGGTGTGTTTTTTCCCCCCCCCCATAGTTGTAGCGTTGTCTTCAGGAAAGCTTGTATTTTATGTCTTTGGGAAATGTGCTCTCTGCTCTGTGAGAAATCTGTAGTATTTCTTAGGCCTTGCAGCCTGGATTGCTACTGACTTCTGTTGAGGAAAACTACTCAGACTTGTGACAATGGGAGGGTTGTTTCCTCTGACAGGTATGGAAAGGGGCACAGTGGGACTCCCTGGCTCCCATCCCCTAATCAAATCACACTCTCTGCTAGGTCAGGCAACGCTAGAGCTGGAACCCTTGTCTCAGGTTCCTGTGCCATCAGGTTGCCATCTGATGATACTATGTTAAGTGGTGAAGCCATGCATGCTCTCTTTTGTCATTGGCTTGGGTGGACATAAGGACTCCTATTACAGAAAGGTCTAGCAGGTCAATCTGGCTTGCTGATGAGTGCCATCAAAGAAGTAGCATCAACACCAAAGTGATTTCCATGGAAGCTCAGGGAAGGATTGGAAAAATATTTTGCCCCATGAGGGGATAATTGCAAATGTTTGCATATAGTAGCATGGAATGCCTAAAGTTATAGGTGCTTGATTATCTGTGCCAGCGGGAGGAAGTGTTTGCTGTATCCATGTGTTTTCCTGAGTGGATGAGAGCACTCATGCCAGCAGGGAATTCAGCCTTGTGGGAATAAGACTGAAGGGTGTCTGCCTGTCTGGCCATCAGTATGCTGGAGACTTACTCAGAAAATGGGACCTGACAGATAAGCTCTGCTGCACAAAACCGAACAGCATTAATGGTGTTGCCAAATTTAACTTGCAGCCATCGTCTGAACTGTTTCTCGTTAGCTGTCCCAGCTGTGTCACTGCTGCTGACGGGAACTGGCCTCCACAACCTGCTCTGTAAACACTTTCCAGAGCTCAGCTTGGACAATGATTATGACTGCTGCTGTGAGTCTCCTGGGTTGGATCTGGGTCGGTCTGTAGGAAAGGATTACAAAACAGAAGGCTCATATCATCACAGTTTGTTTACAGCGGTTTTGGGAAACGCCAGAGCGGCGGTACAGCTTGGATCTTTCCACTGAAGCCTGCAGATTCTCTGTAGAGAACCTGTCTGCTCTGCACTGCAGAAGCACTGATCTTAGTCCAGAAACTATTCGGGTATTTTTGGCTACACTTTGGAGAAATTCATTCAGTCTAATGGCATTTCAAAGAGGAAAAACAGAAGTATCTGAGAGCTTGAGGTTTGAGAAGTTGGCTGTTGCACACTGGGTGGAATTCTGAATGGAAAAATAGTGTGGATTTCTGCTATGCAGAGCTAGTTGTCTAGACCTATGGCGCTACCTCGTGTCAATTAAATACTATATAAAAGCTACAGAATGGCTGCTACTAAATGTTCATATTCAGTTGCATTTCACAGGTTCAAGATTGCCTGTAACCCCAGACAGAAATAAACATGTATGCTGAGTTGTTTTGAATTATATTCCATTAGCAATATTAGCTACCTAGTTTGCAAGTGCTTTAGATAATTTTAATAATATGATAAAAAAGCCACACTCTAATAAGTCAGAAGGTTGTAAGACAATTAAATGAAAATTGGTTTAGGGTGAGTACAGAAGATGACGAGGCAGTTGAACATGCCAGTGTAGAGCACAGCTGAGGGAGGCTGTAGTGTTTTCTTGTAGCTGTCTCTTGAGCCCATAATTGTAGGAGAGGAAAACTAGAAGTAAAAGAAATACAAGAAGAATAAGCTTGAATGCTCTTCTGTCTTCTGGATCCCATCTGTAATTCACCCAAGCCTGTGCTGGAGAGATGTTGCGCACATCTAAAAGGAGCTTGCTAATATTCATCATCTTACCAAGACCCTGGCTGCAGCATCTGAAGGCATTGGGCTCCATCCTGAACTCCTCCAAGCTTGCCTGTGTGCTGTGGGCAGGCTGGCAGGGAGAGTGCCTCCTGGTGTTGCCTGCTGGGCTTTGGTCAGCACAGCTGCCTGTGGAAGATAGGGAGCTCTGTCTATGAGTCTCTTCAGCACAACACTGTAGAATCTGATTTCTCTTGGCACTGAGCTGCTGTACACTTTGCATTTTTGTTTGGCTGGTGGAAAGCCTGCGAGTGAGTGAGGCATCAGGCACTTAATATTGTCATCACTCAGGAGAGATTTGCTTACTAATGGTGGCTTATTTACTTAATTAAATTCAAATGGTGGTTTTAGATGCTGAAACTGCTTGACCCTGTGTTTTGTGAAAATCCACTGATGCAACAATCTATGTTTATGAAAAGCTGAAAGTGTGAGAAATATGGTAAATTTTGCAAGGAGCCTGGCTGGGAGGAGATGCTATTGTCCTTCCTGCCAGGTTATCTGCATTGGAATCAGCGTGGTGAATCATGGTAATGTGCAGGGAGCAGCAATATTCTCTTCTGTTCTCCATGTGGAGATGGCCAGTGAGGGTCCCATGGGGAGGATGACTGGAGTGCTGTTGGTGGCCAGGTTGTGTTTGCATGAAGTGCTGGGAGAAAGACCTAATGCAAAACCCTTAACCAGACCTGTGTCCCCTTGCAGAGATGCACTTGATGCTGCCAGTGTGCTTTATAATCAAGTTGATGAGGGCGTTCACCGACTGGTGATGCTGTCAAACAAGCGCATCCAGGAACTGGAGCTGGTGATGGAGTTCGAGAAAGTGGAAGAGTGTTTCAAGGAGGTAAGGCCTGCCTATCAGTTCCAGTGACGGCTGCCCTTTGACTGTGTGTTCCCCTGCAGGTACTGGGCCTCTTGATGCGTTGTGAAGGTGTACAGTGATGCTTGATCCTTTAAAAGAACAGCTGAACATAAGAACGTGAGATAGAGTTTCAGAAGTGCTGAGAATCAAACCATTTATTTCCCTGGTATCTCTTGATGCCAGGTGAAAGTCTCCTGGCTTCTCTCTAGGTGTGGATCAGTCAAACCCCATAAATATCTGTGAAGTGTATAGGTAAGCAATACACTGGGAGTTTGGGTGTCTTTTTTGGCCCTCTCAGCAAGGCTTCACCTTGAGAAGCAGCAGAGTGATGACAAGCTGATGATAAGTCTGCATGTCCCCTCTGGGCTGTAGCTCCTGTAGCGTTTGCTGACATCCTGTTGCTGAACATCCCTGCCCCACACTGGCTGCCCATCTCTGTCCTGTACTCTGTTGTTTAGATTCCTGTGCTGTTCTCAGGTCCCTGATACCTGATAAGTCCAGGCACACTCTTTCCCCTCTGGGTACAGCACCAAACGCAATCGGTTTGCCTTTGGGTGCAGCCCTCTATACAGCCTTCAGGCACAGAATGGCCTCATGTCCTTAGCCCAAGAGCCATACTCAACCTCCCACCCCCTGCACTTCTGTGGGACCTTCAACTTCCCTTCGTTTGGTGCTTGTTGAAACTCTTGACAGCCATGGGATAACTGAAGCAAACAGGCACTGGCTTTCAGAAAAACTTTGGAAATCTGTAGCCATTTGATAGAGGACCTCAAAAAGTCATAAAACAGCTCAGATCTCAGCATCCTTCAAGAGCTGATCAGTCCTTTCAGTGTTGCAGATCCCAGATGTTCCATGCTACAGATCCCTAAGCCTGAACTCAACCTTGAGATTATGGAGTTGCGTGGTCTCCTGTGCTGTAACTCATCAACAATGGGAAGTTCTATGTGTCCTTAAAAATAAGTTTTAGTATCAGTTTCACCATTGCTCTTCAGGGGTTCTGGGCTCTTCTCCTCTAGTGGGAACTGGATTTGCAAAGGAGGCTGTAGCCTACCTAGTGTTTTCACAGGCCAAGGTGGATCCAGGAGTTTTAATGACTTCCCATTTGGAGGTAGACACTTGGGCGCCCTGCAGGATGTGTTCAGGACAAGAAGTGTCTTGCAAGAACCTGGTAGAGACTCTCTTAAACACACAGGTTCCTAATACCAAACAGAAATGAAAAAAGGCACAAAAGCAGGCACTGCAACCTGTCCTTGCTTTAAGCTGAACTTAATTTTTTGTTGAATGGCACTGACTGCTCCCAGCTTACTTTGCTTGTAGATCCCCAATGATGCCAGCAGTTGCTCCTGCTGTTACGCCTGCCTGGGAGCTCTAGGCAGCAGCAGTGTGCCCCTCTGAAGTACTGAGAACCCACCCCCATCTCTTCCTCTTGCCAGTGGGCTTGTTCCTTATAACTTTCTCACAGTCCACAAAACTAGGAGTTTGCCCTTGACTATGGGGTTGAGTTGGGATATGGATTCAGATGATACAGGAAAACACGATGTGTGGGCGTTAGGAAGCACTTAGTCTGTCCCTTCCCTCAGGTGCACCTATGCCTGGAGCATTGCCGACAAGTTTGGCAGGCTGCTTTTAAAACCTACTGGTGATGGAGATGCTGTGTTATCCTGCCTGGCCTCCTATGACTGCTTTGCTCTTAGGATGCTCTTGTTAGTCCTCTACCCCTCTTTGAGGATATGAGCTGATAACTGCAGCAGTGGCTGGGCTCCACTGAGGAACATGCAGTTGCTGCTCAGCCTTGTGGAGAGCTGCCTTCAGAAAACCAGTAGCTGAGAGTCCCAGAGAACCATGAAACATTGCAAATGGGGAGAATCCATCAGTACATTCATACTGACATAGTTTGTGTCCTGCCAGTCAGAAAAGGGAAGTGATGTAGGAAATCTGGCAGCAAGGAGATTTGATCCCAGTTTGGGGTAGCAATAATAGGAGTGTCAGGCCAGTCTGCAGGTTGCAGAGCTTGCTTTAGACTGTGGCTCACCCAAAACAGAGCCCAGGCAGCCGCTTGCCATGTTTATGCCTAAGGCTGGTGAGCAATAGCAGAGCTTTTCAATTACTCTGTAACCTGAAGTGGAAAAACTCTTAGCAGGAGGCTCAGACTGAAATGCCAGAATGGGGGTAGAAGTCTACACACATTCTTTCCAGTAATGAGGTGACCAACATTATGAGAGCAGTTCCTTGCTCTTTCCACATAAAGGCCTACGTTGGTGAGTAGCACAGGGTGACTAATAAGCGGGGCTTATCCCTTTTCTCCTAGGTCAGCAGTTGGATTGAGAGTGTTGGCAGAAAGCGGCTAAAGGAAACTATCAACCTGGATGATTCTTTGGAGATGCTGCTTCAAGCACAAAAGCAGTTCAAGGAGTTTGATCTTGTTGCCAGTGTAAGTGGTTTTGGATTGGAAAAATATATTCTCCAGTGTCTGAGTTGGTAGCATGTCTGTCTTGTATGTGCTCAACCAAACACATGATGCTAAGAGTGTTCATCACCAAAGTGTGTGTCATTCCTTCTCACTACGTAGCATCCCAGCTCTTTTTTTGCAGACAAAGGCACCAGCTCAACACTTAATAGATGGCATTTACCAGTCTTGGGGAAAATAACTACTGGGTTGAAAGATGGGGATTTTTGTTCCTTCTTTGATGTGCTTATAACACTGCCTTTTTTTGATCCTAATTGAGCCATGGTCGTGCTGTGTAGGCCTTTACAAGGTGCTGTGTGACAAGTGTAAATTGTAAGAGATCAGGCTTCAGAATTCTACTGTAAACAAAGACACCCCCGATCATGTGATTTGAACCTTAAAAACCGGTCTAATTAGGCCTAGCTGGTAATGGCCTTGAAGACTACTTACAATTGATTCCAGGTCTCTATCCTCATAAGCAATTCCTTTGTGTTTTCAGGAATATTGCAAAAGGGGACAGGAAGCATTAAAGAAGATGAATCAATGGGAAGACTTCTCCTTTGTGGATGTGCATTCTTACAGGGTAAAGCTGCAGACCTACGGAGATCAGCTGGAGGAGTTCTGCACCCAGCTGGATGAAACCAGGCACCGAGTCTGTGAAACAGTCAGGCTGTATGAATTCTTTGACAAGGTAAGACAAGGCATCTGCTGCACAGAGGAGGGTGTAAAAAGTCTGCTTGGACTCAGTCCAGTGCTAGATTGTTTATGAAAGGTGTGAAATGTAGTATTTGCTCCATCAGGGAGCTGCATCTATAACTTGCAGCAGTCCCCCCATGCTCATGTGTCTGCGGTGATTTTTTTCAAGTCAGTATGTGGGAGAAGGGGTGGGTGTGTCTTCCAGAAGATGTCCACATGTGTTAAGCATAGACGTTTTCTGCTCTCTGAGCTGGAGCTTTTTAACCCCTTTCATGGCCACAGTGAACAGAGGGATTATGGCAGTGCTGGCTCTGATGGCACGGGCCAAGAGATGGGCTGCTTGTGTCCAGTCTTGGCCACCATACCAGGGTAGGCTGCCTGCATTTTCCTGCTATATCCTTACACACTGGAAAATTCAGCCTGTTGACCCATCAGGAGTAGCACCCTGCTCTTCAGTCCTAAATACAGTCAAACTCCTCCCATGTGGAGGCCTGCATGAGGAAAGGGAGCACCAGAATGGAGAGCTGGCAAGTGTGGCTGAGGGAACAAGGGATCCCTGGATCATCACAGGGATCTGGGAAGTAGAAGGAGAGGATGTGTGTGGTGACTGCTCTGAGTGCCTGACCTACTCACCTGTTTGGTTTAGTGCAAATGCACCCATTTAGCAGATCTGCAGTTGGATTTGGTGTTCTTTAATTTCTAAAGTTGCAGATGAATAAGCAGTAGGATTTTCTAAGTGCATTTTAAAATACAGCTTTGGCAAGGACAGAAGGCTGGGGAGCCTGTGCTCCATTTATTCCACACTTGTACAAACATTGGGTATTGAAGTTCTCAAATTCCAGAAAGAATAGACACTAAAAGTTAAGCTGTACCAGATGTAGGTGCCACTTTGTTGCTGTCTCTGAGCTGCCTTGGCAGCCAGAAGTGCTCAGGGGAGGAGGGAGGAAATTCAGCTGAACATGAAAACATGGAAAAGCATCCTGTGTGACGCAGAAAAGTGGAGAAGGCAGCCTAGAACACTGCTGTCAGGGTATTGAGGATTGAGTTTGGTGATGCTCTGCAGGTCTGCTTTGGCTCATCTCTGCAGTTTGCTGCACCGGTGAGGGACCCTCCTGCTGTGGAAATGTGTAATGTTTTTTTCACCCCAGTGGAGAGAGAAGTGCCTTCTGTGCCATGGGAGAATGGCAAGAACCTGTGCTCTGCTGCCTCACTGAACAGAGATGTTTAGGGGCTGCTGTGGTACCTGCACACCTCTTGCCATCGTGGGGGATCCTGGGAATGATCCCGGGAAGGGTTTTCTCGTGTTTCTTCTGATAAATTGAGGCACGCAAAAGCACCAAGCCTTGCTTGGCATATTGACAGTTCTGCAGCCAAGCCAAACATTGGTCGTATGTGAACCCTTCCAGCCAGAGCTGGAAGTCTCTGGAGCACAAATGTGGACTGGAGCACATGATCATACAACCATACAATGGTTTGAGCTTGAAGGGATTTTAAAGGAATCATCTGGTTCCGACTTCTCTGCTACAGGCAGGGATGCCACCCACTGGACCAAGTTGCTACAAGCCCCTGTCCCAGCCTTGGACACTTTCAGGGATGGGACAATCACAGCTTCTCTGGACAACCTGTGCCAGGGTCTCACCACCCTCACAGGGAAGAATTTCTTCCTGATACCCAATAATCCTGCCCTCTGTCAGTTTGAAGCCATTCCCTGTTATCCTGTCACTCCATGCCCTTGTCCAAAGTCCCTCTCCAGCTCTCTTGGAGCCCCTTCAGGTGTTCTGCAAGGTGTTCTAAGGTCTCCCCGAAGCTTCCAGGCTGCTCCATGCTCTGTTGAGGCATGGAAATTACATTGTGGTGGTAGCTCTTGGGCTGCCAGGATAGTTGGACATGACTCTATAGCAGTCTGTTCCTCCACATCTTCAAAGCCTTTTCAGAACCTGGGTCATTTCTAGGGATAAAAATGCTACATAGACCCCAACAGTGGCCCATTAATTTTTTGAGGGTATTGCAGCTTCTTTTTGGTGGATGAAAACTGCAGTATGCAGTTGTTGGCAGCAACAGCAGCCCTCTGTTATGCCTTTCATGCTGCACGGCCTCAGTGAAAACAAAATGATAGTGGCACAGTGTGTTTGCACACTGCTTTGGTGTGGAGGAGAGGCAGCTGGCTCAGGCAGGGAGGAGGATTTTGATCTTACTGGTTTCAGTAGAGCTATAAACAATTTGGTGGTGTAAATATACCATGTGTGTATTGTGAACCAGTGGCCAACTGAAACCAGGAGTGTAGGGGGATACATCCTGCAGCTGTAGGATCAGTGCAGAAGTTGCTGCGTAGCATGAAAGTTCTTTCAGTGCCTGTGAGTTTGATCTTGATCTCCAGAATGCTTTCTGCCTTCCCAAAGCATGGTCTGGGAGGTGGGGGATACGCAGAAGATTTTATCTAAACTGATTTCCCACTCTTCTGATACTGAGCTGCTTTTGACTTTCCTGCAGTGATTTTGTCAGTGCCTGCCTAACTCCCTTCTCTCTTCTCTAATATCTGAGGGCATGTCAACAGCAGGAGTCTACAATAAGTGCAATGTCCTTGATTTTCCTTCTCGTAAAGAGGCTGCAGAGTGCCAAACCCCAGGATTTGGGGAAGAAGCCCAAAGATGCGCAAGCAGTGTACGCTATGATAATGAGCTGGCAAGCTCAGATCTCCAAACATCTCAGCATGCGCCAGGGGAGTGGCACGCCCACCATGGGGATCATGGTGTTCACCCCTCACATACCTTGCTGCCTCTGGGAATGGGAAGCTCCGTGGTGCTGGCCCTTCTGCATGTGGTGGGCATGTGTTTTGTGGGGTGCTGCCCTGTGGCTGTTGGACAGGACAGCATAACCCCATATGCCCCATCAAGATGCTGTACTGTGTTTTTTCACTGCTTGGCAGTTCCTGAAGGCCTGTCAGAGCTCCCTGCAATGAGGCAGGCTGAGCTGGGCCAGACCACATGGAGCTTGCACATGGGCTGGCAGGGTTCCCTCCCCAAAGCCATGACTGGTGCCAAGCTGGATGTTTCCATTTGTCCCCACTTCCTTTGCGGCAGGAGCCCTTGGTGCCTGACAGGGGGTGAATGATGGCTGGGCTGAGGCAGGAGGAGCCGTGAAGAAAACTTCCTTCCCCAACTCTGACTGTGGGCTGGAGGATTGTTTTTCAGTACCACAAAGTCAATGTGGGCATATTCGGGGACCTGCCATCTCCCTGTGGCTTCAAGCCTGGTCTGGCCGCTGTCCCTTGTTTACTCAGTTCCAAGACTGCGTTGGGATCTGGCACCATACAGTGCTTTGGGGAAAACCTGGGAAGCTGAACAAGCAAGGGTATGTATGATGTACCAGCAGCATTGATGTCTGTTTCGTTCTGGGGTTCCTGCAAGGACAGTCCCCAGTATCCTTTTCTCCTTCTCTCTATCCTGGCTTCACAATAACACTGCCATAGGTACACTGTCAAGACCAGGAGGAGCCACAGCAAGTCTTTCTCTCCTTTTTTATCTCATTTGCCTTCATATTTTTTCCTTCCTCAAGCTCTCTTTGGGTGAATTATTTCCCAGAACACTCTTATATCCCATGCTCTGGACTTTACCATAAGTGAAGTGCAGGTTACCTGGACTGCAGGTTTGAAATGGCCCATGTGAGAGCCGTGTGGCCTCAGGACTGAGCATCTCACTTGCAGTAGCCTGTCCAGTGAGCCAGAGCACACAGCACAGTCTCTGCCAGGTCTGGGATGACAGCCAGTCCTGCTGAAGGTCAGGAGCGAAGGTGCCTGATCCTTGCTGGCACAAGTCACTCTGGAAGAAAGCACTGACCCAACCAGAAGGGGCAGCGTCCCACTGCAGGCTCAGCACCTGCATACCCTGTGGCCGTGTGGTGATGTGGTGCCCAGAGCTGAACTGCCTGTATCATTACAGGAGGGCCTGAGGCAGCTCCGGGGGCTTTTTCCTGCTTGTCAGGATGTTGTGCAAGATGGTGCCTCATTGGTGCTCAGGGAAAGTATGGTCATTGCCCTACCATAGCTTATGAGTCTTTTGCAGCTTGAGCCCTTGCCTTCTGTTTGGTTTCTGAGGGAAGCTGTTCAGCTTCAGTTCCCACTGCTCACGATTGGTGGCGCAAGGCGGGTTGAGAAATGGTAGGGTTTCCCATAGTGGGATTTCTTGGGTCTCTGTTCCACAAGCAGTTCCTTCAGTGGTATTCTCTGTCTGCCTCCCTTGGATCGTTTCCCTCAAAGGACCCCTGACCATCAGCCTCTGCTGATTCTTGTTCCTCAGTTGTCTTTTTTTCTGCTGCACACAAGGAGCTGCTGCTTCTGACCTCTGCTTGGAGTGGGCAGAATATTGTTCGACCTCTCTCCATCTGTGTTTTCATCTCTAGGAATGGGTTACCTGTGCTTGAGGGTGGATCTGCCCCCACAGTGGGTTCTCCTCTGCTCTCCTCCTCGACACTTTGTTCTTTCTGGCTTAGAAAACAAAGCCTTTGGCAAGTGAAGGAGGTGCCTGCCCTTCCTGGGGGAGGGCCAGCTGGCCTGCATTTGATTATGGCAGTGCCTCCTCATCCCTCCCCATTGTCCTTGCTGCTGTAGGAATGCCAGCCTTTTTGCGCTCCATCCTGTGAGCAAGTGTTGCTGCTCTGGGGCCCAAAGAGGGGCTGGGGCCGTTCTTCCCATCACTCTCGCCTCTCTGCACATCTCCATGCACCTTTCCCTCCAAGTCGCATTCACCCCATCCCGGCTCCGGCAGCAGACGGACACAGCAAACCCTCTTGTAAGTACCGAGTGTGCGGCGCCCCGGCTGACGTGTGAGCTGTACTGATATTGTTTGGAAACAATGTAGAGAAGGCTTTTCACTTGGTTGCTTGTGCGTGTCTGTGTGCATCCAGCATGAATCAGTGTGCTTTGTGTGCGGCTTTTGTGTGCTTAGACAGAACCCCGTGGGCTGTGGGCATCTTTGCATGGTTCCTCTGAATCCCAGGGTTGTGCTGTCTGTAGTAGAGCAGTGCCTGTCCCTCTTTCTCTTTATTAGAAGTTATTGCATGATCATTTCAGTGAGCATAATTTACCTGCAGCTAAAAGTTGCTGTGGGGGCTGCCTGGATGTTTGTGCAGGGCAGGTGGTACCTCTCAGCCTCCAGGACTTCTGTCAAATGTTTTGGACAGCACAGGATGGGGCTGCCCTCCTGGACTGCTCCAAGGTTTGCTGGGTTCCTGCCCCCCAGGTGACTGAGACCTGCTGGCACAGCACTTCCAGCTTCCAGAGATGGATCTGATCTTAGATTTGACAGCAGAAATCCAGAGTATGCTTAATAAGTTGCCTTCTACAAATGTTATCTCTGACTTCCCCCCAGAAGTTTCAGAACAGAGACCTGCTGATACCTTGTTTTCTGCTGTGTTTCATTTCTGATTATGTACCAGATACAATTTTGATGATGGTTTTGAGGGAAAAAAGTCCCTTTGAGGTGATAAATTGTTGATGTTTCTTTTTTCTTAGCCTTCGATGAAAAAGAAGGGTTTGAGTGCTGGTCTGTGGGAAGCTGGAAAGGATGCTGGTATCTGCAACCTAAAAGTGTGATTTTTCTGTAGCAGGCTGTTTGGCACAGTTTGAGAAGTAATTTTACTGAAAGGGTGCTATGATTCCCTGCTCTGGGAATGTGCTTGGAGAAGTGCAGAACTTAGCAACAAATTGGGAAAAAAGTGGAAAAAATTTGATGTGTCCTTACTGTAGCATACTTACTGTAAACAGAGGCATAGGTCTGTGTGCCATGATGCTGCCAGCAGTTCTGTACAGGTCAGAACATGGTTTTGCCCCCCAGCACCTTGGAGCAAATGAGATTTTGCTGTGGTTTGTAATAAAGTCCCTGTGATTTAACGTGCACTATTCTCTCCGTAGCTCTGTGCAGAGATTGGCTTTGGTTTTCTGGGGATGGTCTGCACGACATTCCCAAATAACAGTTTTCATCTGGTTACTGGTGCAAGTTCCCAGGATGATGAGGTTAAATCCAAAAGGCACCGGAGAGGAATATTTACTGTGCTGTTTTAGAGGAAGCCACTGTTGTCTGGCTTCAGCATTGTCTGACAGCAGCTGTCTCATCTCTCTTTCTCTCTCCGTCCTCAGTTATGCCTGTAAAGTCGTGCCCCTAGACAGACATCTAGTCTGATGTCTGATTTGTTCTCCCGTTTCAGGGGTGTCCTTTTTCATGCACAGCCTGAAGCAGCTGGGGGAGTGAGCCTCGAGGTTGGAAAATCGATCCTCTGGCAGAGTTCATGCAAGGTTAATGTGTGAAATCTCTCCCTTCTCCTTTCTGCCAGGTTTTTGCTGGAGAAATCTTCTTGTAAGGTTAAAAAGTGTCTAGTGTTTACTTTCGTATCAAAGTGTGTTCGTGCATTAGAAAGTTTCTGCTTTGCCTTGGAGATAGTCTTCTTGCACAAACAGAAGTCCCAAACACTTAAATCTGATCTGCTACAGATCAGGGTTTTCTGTCTTGCAAAATTAGTGATTTGGAAACTGTTCCGTCTTACGAATTCTCCAGTAAATCACTGCTGGCTTGACTGGTGCTTGAGTTATTTTCTCCCATGTTTCACCAATAACTATATTGTCAAATGGGCAGCACAGCATTGCCTGTAGCGCTGGCAAGATCTGTGGCAGGAGGTAAAAGCTAAATAGTAGTTAGCACCAGCACTCAGTGCTCCTTTCTAGTTGCACAACATAGGTGTGAGACTGATTTGTCCCTCAGTGTTATAGAGCAGCAGCAGTGAATTAATTAGGTTTTTGTCATGTGCTAAATCCAAGCACAATTTGCAGTTGAAGGTGAGAGGTTTTTGGGTTCAGATGCTTTTGAGCACCTGTCCCAGCACCTCAGGCAATGCTTTAGTGCAGTATAAGGTCTGTGATGTGTCTGTGACGTGCAGAAGGGCAAAGCTTTGATCCATCTGGGGTCCTTCTCCTTCCTACTGTGCTGGCCATATTCTCCCCATTGGTGGAGGTTACAGCAGGAAGAAGAGGCTGAGGGAGCCAGCCAGTGTGCAGCATATGTTGGGATGTAGGGTATTTGCCCCTCATGTGCCTCCCCTGATCCAAGAAGTGCCAGCATGTTCTGCCACTGGATGTGTGCAGGGGGCAATGCCTGACATGCTGAAACCGCCTTCAGCTTTGATTGCCAGAGCACCTCCGTGTAAAAGTTCCTCGGTGTCCTTGGCTGCCATGAGCATAAATTGACAGTTGTCTGAAAGACTTGGGCCCCTGTCAGGTGGGTTCAGATCTCCTGCAGGATCACAACACTGGGAGCCAGTAAGTCATGGCAGGGAAAGAGCATTTCCTCCCAGCAGGTTTAGGGATTTCCCAGCTTGTATCGCAGCTGAGGAGCAAGGGGAATTTGTTGTGCTTGAAGTGTGAGATCTGATGCCAGCAGAGATCTTGTGCATGTGTGCAGTGTTGAGTTTGGGTGCTTTTTTCCCCTCTGATCTTGGGATAGAAGTTGCACAGGGTGACAGATTTTCTGCATTTTTGTGTGCTGGCATCCATCTGGGTGCTCGGATCCTCCTGGAGACTGGAATTCCCTTTAGTCGTGGGAGTTAAATAGATCTGTTCAAGCAGTCTGGTCATGAAGCTCCCCTCAGTGTACAGATGGAACTGAAGCTCACAATGGCTCAATCTGCATATCAAAGCCCTGGACATATGGACAGGGTTCTCCCAAGCACCCGCTGCCTCTGATGAGGCTCCTCTGGCTGCTCTGTAGGGCCTTGCACCCTCCAAGTACATCTTGATGTGCTCTTAAACCAGGGAGCTGTTTCCAGCATTGTCAGGTCCCCTGGAGAAGGGGACCCAGCAAATCTGCTGGGGTGTCTGGATCCAGTTTCAGCTCCACATCTCCCGGGGCACAAGCACCCACCGTGCAATGCAGAGAGATCCCAACACATCGAGTGGTAGTTAAGCAGAGTTTGGCTCAGCTTGTCACAAGGGAAGGGATGTGAATTGAAGACTACAGAGAAAGTACCCATGTTTCCACATGCAGGCCCAAGGGCATACTGGAGGTTTTGCAATCCCCAGCAAGGAGCACTGAGCACGGAGAACCTCGTTGAAAGGGAGCCGGTACAGGGCAGAGGGGAGACACCCACCCCAGTCCAGTCTGTCCACACTTGCCTGTGGGGTGCTATTACAGTGGGGTATTTGTACAGCGTGATGATGTGACTGTCGGGACAGATGTAAAAGCAAAGCATGCAAAAAAACCTCTGGAGGTGACGTTAGTCTTTGAATGGGGTAATTTGTTGCTGTTGTGCAAGTTGCCAGCTCCAGCTTTGGTGACTCACACATCTTGCTGTTGCTTGATCTTGAGCTTGGCTGGTAACATGAGGCTCTTGGCTCATGGGTGCACAAAGCTGCTGAAAAAAATGGGCAGTGCCTCAGTTGTGAAGAGGCTAGTTTGCAGCAAAGGCAAACATTGAAGTTTTTGATTTTACTGGGAGCAAACTTGGCCCCTGGTCCTCTGGGCTTGGGAGCTTTTAGATGTTGAGCAAATCCCTATGGTGAGACAGAAAAATAGGGGGAGAAAAATCAGTGCAGAATCTACCCAAAGCTACAGTCATGAGAGACTGTGGAGCTTGGAGGAAGGCAAATCTGCCACTTGCTGCCCAGCTACCTAGGGAGTAATTTTATACATACACATGTAAACATATACATGCGTGTCATATATACGTGTGTGTCTGTACATAGATACCTGGTGAAACTGGCACAGGCTGCTCTTGTGGTATCTCTTGAGTTGCTCTGAAGCAGGGGTTATTGTAGCTGCTCGTGATTCACCAGGTGAGTCACCTGTTTCTAATGGACACCCCTAGGTACTGCCTGGCAGTGGCAGCAGAGAAAAGAAGGGCAAGCACTCGTCCTGCACGACAGCTCCAGTACAACGAGCCACATTTGCCCTTTGGGTCCTCGTGCTGTCGTCAAGAGAGCAGAAATCATGTGCAATCTTATTTTAGCCAATTATATTCTCCTGTAATTAGGCTCTCCTGAATTTGTCATGCCTGGCTGCCTGGAGGGCAAATGAAGGGATTTTTGAGCTCTGCTCAAGAGTGCTGCTGCAAAAGGATGTCCAAGCACATTGTTCTAAGGAGCAGCCTTTGATGGTACGTGGACTGTGGCATGCCCAGACCAACCCTGACAGGTGCTGCTTCCCTGACCCCTTGTTCTTTACTGCCCAGCTGTGGGTATCTGCTTATTCTCCTTTCTTATGCTTAAATCCAAGGAGTTTGTAGTTTGTGCTCCTCTATGATCCTTTGCCCTCCCACAGTGTTTTTACAGCAGCTGGTACTTGGTAACTGGCAGAAATGCAAATACAGGATTTAAAGTTTATTTTCTTTAGCAGCGAGTTTTAGGCAAACTGATGATTTCTGTGGTGTGTTCTCCCTTGGAGAGGAGGGAAGGCTCTGTGAGCTACACAGCAACTCAGAAATGGTTTAGCTTTTCATTTCAAGAACGTGAGTCCTTTTTTTTGTCTTTAAAGCTGAGCTTTTACCAGCTACATCCTATGTAGGACACAGTCTTGATTAGTTTGGTTTGTGCTGCTAATGAATCGCAGGCAGGGCTGCAGATGCAGTTTAGAAAAGTCTACAGAGGGGCAAGAGAGTAACAGTGATCCTCTGCATAGTGAAGGGATTACTTCTAACTTGGTGGCTTTGCTGAAATGCTTTTGCTCTGAAATTACATGGTTTCTTGTGTCCAAGTGGAGCTGCTTGCTTATGGAGCCACAGGTCTTAGTAGAAGTGAGCAGGGGCTTTGGCTCTTAGAGATGTGAAAAAAACATCACAATGTCTAGGAGGCATCAGTGTTTCCTCCATAGCTCTTATATGTTGGGTAGTGATTTACTTTGCATTTTGCTTGAATTTGGGGTCAGTTGGGATGGTTTCCCTCCCTGGTTTTTTGCACTGTGAAAGGGTATCTGGCTTGTGCCCAGTCAGAGTGTTCTCTGCACACTTCAGTAGCTTTCGTGTGAAGCGCGGCCCCTTCCCCCTCTGCCTCGTCTCTGGTTACCAGGGCCCCCCAATCTGGTATTTAGGCTAGCAGCATTTGCTTGTGAATAACCAGAGCTGAGATGATACATGGGAGCAGTGGCCCTGCCTCAGTCTGGTCGTAGGGGATGATAATGTACAGCACAGAGCTGGGCACAGCCAGGGTATGGACTCCCTCTGGACAGATGGGAAGGTAGGATGGTGTCTGTTTTTAACCCACACATAGACTTGCCAAGGGAACACCTGCAGCTCCTGAAGTCTTGCTCTTTCCCTGCTCCTTTCTTCATGGGTGCTGTTAGTATTGGTAGGTGGGAGCCTGAGGAAAGCCTAAAGCAGATCCAAGTGAGTGGTGAGCCAACCACTTTTTGCTGTAGCTGCTTGGTCTCTGAGTTAGCAGAGAAACAGGCTTGTCACCATTTGTCAGCTGACAAGTTCTTGTGGTAAGTAAGGTTTTAGCCTGGGCAGTTTTGCTTTCGATGTATTTTGTTGTAAAAATGGCTTTTTTATCGCGGTCCTTCTGAACTGTCAGCATATAAGGCAGTCTCCAGCCATCGGTCCCTGCTGTGTGCATGCAGCAGCTTGTGGCAGGGGACATACCAGTGTTGTGAGCAGGAGTCACTTCTCAAAGCAACCTAAAGTCACGTTGGACTTAAGAGGGAGTAAGCCCAAATGAGCATCTGTAATGACAGTAGCAGTCTCTTGCAAGAGAGGTGCATTTACTTTGGAATGGTGCTCTGGTGAGTCCCTGTCACTCTTTACTCATGAGTAGGGAGTGCTGCAAACAGTGAGCTCTGCAGGCTTCAGTACCAAGGCTGTGGGTGGCCGGCAGAGCAGGGCAGCTGCAGGACTCAGAGCCTGTGTGACACCCTCCATAGCTGTTGGGAAGTGCTTTGTTTAGTTCACAACGCTACCTGTGATGCTTTTCACTTTCCTGGCTGCACCGGTTTTGTCTCCTTTGCTGCAAGCTAACCTCATTTTCCTCTTAAAGCTCACAGCTGAAGTTAAGGGCACTTAAAATGAGCACAGCAGTGCTGAGAGGAGGTCTGGTTAAATGGGGGGCTGTGCAGTTTCTTGCCACAGAGACCTACAGTCAGTTGTGTCTCACTGAGAAACAGCAGAGTGGAGCACAGCCTGGAAGCAGGAGCTGCATCAGGCTGGATCAGGGCTTGATATTGTTAGTTTCTTTTTTGCTGTCCTTGGCAGTGTTGCCAGCTGTTGTGCTGCTTCCCCCTCTCTGAACTGTAGAGAGCAAGGGAGATGGAGGCTTGCAGTCCTGGGACATCCCTGCAGAAGAGTGAGAAACTTGGTCTGTCTTGTTGCTGTGCTTCAGTCATCATACCCACAACCATGATTCCATCCCTCCCTGTATTGCTGCTCCCACCAGGACCAGTCTTGACTTTTCATCACCCGTCTCAGTTGCACTGTGCAGTCACTTGAGATTGCAAATGAAACCTTCTCACAGTAGAGTTAGTCACCCACCCAGGTGCATTTTTCTTCTGCAGAAAGTTGATCTGCCTAGCTCTGCCTCTTCAGACACTGTTTCCTATTTGTCAAGAAAAATATAGTTACAGTCATCTCCCCACAGGAAAGGATGAAAGAGGTTTGGACAAAGGCAACCCCCCCTGAAATTGCCCCTTCTGGCATATGTCTGAGATGCACAGTGTCTGCTCCCTGTTTTGACACCAGAAGGTGTCTTAGAGGTCACTTAACCTCGAGTATGCAAAGAATCTGATAGGTTTGTGATAGGTTTGGGTTGGATAGGTATAATTTCTGAGTGGTGGCTCAGGTGAGGATCTAGGACTCCTGGAAGGCTTTCAGTGCTGGCAGTGTGCCCTGAGCCAGGGCTGAGCAACTTCTCTGGACCTGTGTTTGCAGATGGTACTTGAGTGGTGCAAAACCCAACAGACTCCAGGAGCTCCTGTCCACGATGTGCTGCAAGCCTTGTCCATGGTGAAATGATCAGGGACCGACAGAGGATGATGGGCTTGAGGGTTGCACCATAATCTAGTGAAGTCCCTGGCTTTTCCTTACAGCATGGCAGGTCCTTGAGAGCCCAGGCCTCTCCCGGGCAGCCTGGCAGGACCAACCTGTTGCTGATGCCTGTTGCAGGATAGGCCAGTCCTGCATATGCAGGAAGCATGTTTGTCTTTAATCCTGTAATTGAGAGTTTCAGTAACGACTTGCCTGTAAAGATCAAAAGCTGAGGTACAGGCTTCTTCCTGCCCGGTTCCAGACATGGTTGGGAAGATTTCAGCTTCCCTGCACACAGGTGCCTCCTTTTATCTGAGCAGCTCTTGGAGCTCTGCAGGGAAGCTGTAGGGCTGCCTACTCCCCAAAAGCCCCTCATCCAGAGGGCCATATCCTGGCTTGGCTGAGTGTTGTTTGCAACCTTACTGGGGGTGACAGATGACAGCAATACCCCTGCCTGCATGAGGATGGGGGCACACTTGGTCCCTGGAGAAGACTGCCATTTATGTGCAAAAAGGGGCAGTTGAAGCAGATGATGTGACTGCAGAAAGCCTTGGTGGTCACTTAGCATGTTACCAAGCAAGCTGCAGGGTGTGGAGGGCTGCTCCATTGTGCAGGGAACAAAGCTGAGCTGTTGCTGGCCTGCATCAGGCTTTGGGGATGGAAGGAAATACCACTGAGATTGAGAGCCATTTCTGCTTAGTCCTGGAGTCCTTGCCAGGAACAGACAAGAGACTATATGAAGATGAGAGGTGGTGGGGCTGCCGCCCTGTATGGTTTGCAGCCCTGATGCCTCCTCACAGTAATGGCATGCAGATCTGCAGAGTTTCCAAGGAATAAAAAAAGTCTGTTTTCTCTCTCTCCCATCTATGCATGAAAGTGAGTACCCCAACCTTAGATAAGGCCTTCACAGGGCAGCTGCCTTCCTGACTGGTTCCTATAAAGTCCAGGCAGGCCTGCTGGCTGTCTCTCTCCTGCACATTGCTCTCAGCACCCTCTTTGACAACCCCGGGTGCCTTTTGAGCTCAGCTTTTCCCATCACTGAGCAAAAGGCAGCCAGCATGCAGCCTTCAGTGAGGATCAGCCATTGACCTCCACAGCTGGAGAGGTGAGACGTGCCCTTTCTTAGCTGAGACGGATGGACAAGCCTTGCTTGGGGCAGAGCTGGAAGGGGCTGGTGTTGGTTTGCGTACAGCTGGAGGGGGCAGCTCAAAACCCCTCAGCAGAATACACCATCTGTCACTGCTGTGCAGATCTGCTGGGCTCCGCTGCACTCAGTGATTCACCTCGCCTTGAAATGCTCCCATCTCCAGAGAATAGAAGAACCTCTGCATCGCAGATAAATGAGGATTCTCACCAGAATCTGACATGGCCTCTGCCTCTGCACACCCCTCCTGGCCCCCAGCAGTGGGCAAGTCTAGAGCATAAAGCCTGGATCAAGAGAGAGGCAGGTCAGGGGCCTGTTGCTGCTCTAGGCAGGGTGATGGGAGGAAAGGGGGGCTATTGCTCTTTTGGTTGTCCCGTGCTGCAGTTATGTGGGGCTGAGAAGTGTTTTCCCTGAGCAGACGCTGGTGTTTCTGAAGCAGCTCCTTGCTCCGCGTGAGTAATGGGGCTGGCTGCACGCACACCACGCAGCTGCAGCTCAAAAGAGAATGTGGACGGCTGTGGGAGCTCTTGTGGAATCTGTCCCTAGAGTGACTCTGCTCAGGCTGCAGGCTGTGCTAGCATTCAGCTCTCCTACAAACAGCACCGCTTGGCTGTCATAGCCTTCCCCATCCAGGGACTGAACATCACGAGAATGAAGTACCTTCTGCCCTGCCTGTCTCTGTCACCAGCAGAGAGTGAGCCTGGCACCTGATCTCTTTGGCCACCGTATCCCTGATGGGGATGTAATGTCCGCTTGCATAAAGCTTGGGTGGATTTTCTTGGTGTCTAAAGCTGCATAAAAGTAAGTGATTTAAGCTCTCTGAGTGAAGGTTGCTACAGTGAGGCTGCTCAGGAAATGGAAAAGCCGGTCACTTTGTTCCTGGCGCTAAATATGCGTGTTGTTTCTCTACAGGTACACAGGGCCTGACAGGTTAAGTTCTAGAGATGGTCTGGCTTGCTTCAGGGCAGCCAGTGGTGTTTCTGCACTTCGACTGATGCTGGGCAGTAGGCAGAAGATGACAGGCAGCCCTGTCCTGAGTGTTTTCCCCACCTTTGCATCTGATTTCAACAAATAACCCTGTGTGTTCACTGATGAGCAGTAAAGTTCCCTGGCCAGGACTATGGCCGCTGGTCATATTTATGCTGTCATTAAATCTTACCATCTCTGCTTTATAGAGAAAATAGTGGCTTATGAGCCTAAGTCAGATGCTTGCCTTTCTTCTGCTTTTGATCGATGACAGACAGGTCTTGGTGCTGAGCTCCATTTCTTCCATGATGATAAGGCACTCACTCTTCCCTTGTATTTGTCACTGCACCACATTTTGTCCCACTTCTCTTGGTTGACTGATGTGGCAGAACTGTTTTAGCAAGGCCAGCACATGCACCACTGCTAGAGTGAAGCCCCATGAAGCTGCTTCCAGCATTCCTGGAGTATTAGAAATAAACTGCTGAGCTCAGTATTTGACTAACCAGCACGAGCATGTAGTGCAGTGGCAAGCAGAGCCAGGCAGGCAGGCAGAGCACAGCACAAGCTGCCAGCAGGCACAGAAGTTGCACAGGCTGCACGGTCTCAGATTCCTTCTTGCTGCAAGGGTGGGTCAGAGCATTTGGGGTGATCCATACAGCCCAGCTGTGGTGAAGCTCCAGGCTTCTGTGTGCTGTCAGCTCCAGGAAAACAGTGTAGAGAGCAGCAGTCCCGTTGCCTGCAGCTTACTGGTGCCCCCTTGACCTTGTCCTGCATGACAGTGCTGAAAGTGGCTGGGCAAAGGAGGAGGGAGAGTTCCAGGTTTTAGACTGAGCAGGGCCACACTGAGGTGTGAATTCCTACAGTCTTAGCAGCAGCTTTCCCTGGGCCCCACTACCCAGAGAGGACAAATGTGCCCAGCAGTGTGGGTGCCAGCTCGAAGGGACCTGGCAGGGAGGTGGGGCTGTGACAGAGCAGCCAACACAGCTGAAGCCCTTTGCATAAGGGGCTGTTTGTTTTGCTGAATTGTTAAGCCCCATTGACAATAGCAGCCCCCCCCGACTCTCCACACTCAAGGAACTGTGGTGGCCAGACACTGATGCTTTCTCTTGTCTTCAGGCACCAAATGAGGGTTATTCTTCACTGAGTCCCTCTGACTGGCTGTTGCTTTTTATTCTTGCTCTGCAGGCATACGAGTGGGCCTTGGAAGGGATGCGACACCTTGCCTGTATCAGCATGGAGGACTGCAGCTCTGCTGAGCACTGTGCAGATGTGATCAAGTGCCTGGAGAATTACAAGGGGCAGCACCCAGACATCAGTACTGCCCGATTCCAAGAGATGAAGGAGCTGGCCTGTGAGCTGAAGAGTGACAAGGGGCTCAAGCAGTGGAAATTTGCATGGTCTAAATGCCAGGAGACCAAGCTGGTTTTTGAAAAGAAACTCGAAGCGGCCTTGAAAACAAGGAAGTCTCTGCTGTCAGACCGCAGCCCAGCTGTCGGGGAGCAGCCCCAGGCTGGCAGCGAGACTGGCACTCTGTCCCACCGGAGGCACTCTGAGGGAGCTGCCTCCAGGTCCCACTGGGACAGGACTCACAGCGTATCCCATGGCTACAACAGAACCAACAGCTCTCTGGAGTGGGCTAAGGAGAAAGCTCCCTCACTCTCCCTGAGCTGCCCTGGCGATGTCGATGCTGGGGAAGAATTTGCCTGCCAGGCTGCTCTCAGCCCTGGTCCTCACTCAAGCAGAATTTCTTTCGCCATCAGGGCCTGTAAGTCTCCAACACTGCCTGAAGAAAAGCCAAACCTGGACAGCATATTAGAAATCCCAGAGGTGAAGCAGCCTTCTGCATCCACTCCAGTCCCTGGGAAGCTGCCTTCCAGGAAGGTGCTCAGGAAGGCCCAGAGCTTTGACCTGCCTTGTGGTGAGAGCCTGTGGTCAAGCTGCCAGAGGAGCGAGCCGGCCAGATATGGCAACACCGGTGTGTTCATTAAGGGGCTGGAGGTGAGCAGCACTGAGCTGGTGGACAGGACGTTCGCGCTGCGGCAGCCAGCTGTGAGCAGCTGGGCTGCAGACTGCCTGCTGGAGGGACAGAGGGGCTGCCTCTCCGGGTCAGAAGCCAAGAGCTGGGGCAGGTAAGTGGCAGTGACATTTGGTGCTCCGTTTCTCAGGGTGGTGAAAAGGCAGCCAGCAGAGATTAGTGGAGCTCTGTAGTGCTGGTTACTTTGGCACTGGTTACAGGGCAGATAGATGGAGATGTAGCTCCAGCTTCCCTGCATATGTGTGTGTGGTGCTAAATGAGCCCACAGGGATGTCCCCACATAATCTGGCACCTTCCTTGGTGGGGAGACAGAGAAATGGGATTTGTGGCTCTTCCCCTCACAATGTGATTCCTCTAAGAGGGGAAAGTTCGGTTCCCAGACAGGAGAGGGAGTCTCTGAACATCGCTAGCATTGGAGGATGAGGGATTGCAGAAACAGTATTCAGGGATCTAAAAAAGCCAGGGGTACAGGTGCAGTGGGAGAGCAGAAGCACAGGGCATCGTCCCCCACACTTCTGGGAGTGCTGTACCCAGACTGGTAGGGAGGCACTTCCAGCACCTTGTGACAGAAGCTTCACAGGTAAGAGGGTGTTTGTATTTGTGCTTTGGGGCTGAAATCTCTGGGCGTCCAACAGCTGACATTGGTGCTGTTTTCCTTCTCTGTCCTTGAGAATCTCGACTTTGTTGTCATACTACAATGTGTGCCTAGGCTTTGGAGAGCCCAGGGGTACGAGCTGTTCTTGACAAGGGGTCTCCAGGCAGGTCTTTCAATTGCTCTCACTGGAAAAGATTAAAGTAAAAGTAAAAAATTAATGGCAGAGATGAGAAAAGAGTGCTGGATGCTGGGGGACCACCGTTACTACTCGCATGAAATGGCTGGGGACAGTGAAATCTTCTGGAAGGGGGCTCTGATACCCTAGGGATACCCAGAAAAGCTCATGGCAGGGAATGTGCACCAGCACATAGTGGGCTGACCACTTTGCTTCTCAGGGGAGCAACGCAGCAGGCCTGCCGTGTCCATGGGTGCTGAGGCAGTCCCTCTGCTGTGTTCTCTGAACAGCCAGAGGAGTTGACTTGAGGGAAAGCTGAAAGGCAGGGAAGGCAAGGACACATTGAAATAGTTATGTTTGGTGCTACACTGCCTCACAGTGGAAACCTGGAGTAACTATGAGGCATCCTTTAGGATATGTGAGAGCAACCTGTGCTAGGAACTGCTGTTCACTGATGAAGTGTTAGGATGCTTCAGTTTCTCTCTCACTTTTACTAGGACAAGCCCAACAGCACCTAGGTCTAGAGCTATTGTTCTCCCAGGGTTAACATTGCTTCCCACAGTCTCCAGTCATCAGGCTGACTCCTCACTGAAGTTACTGTGACTTCTGCTGTCACTGTTATTTCAGGAGAGCAGCCATCTACGGAGCAGCCCATTGTGTCCAGAGCAGGGGCTGGGTACTCTTCCTGAATCCTCAGAACCACAGAATATCCTGAGTTGGAAGGGAGACCCAAAAGGATAATTGATCCAACTTCTGACTCTGCATTGGACTCTACCCCAAGAATCACACCCTGCGCTCAGGAGCCTTGTCCAAATGTTTCTTGAGCTCTGACAGGCCTGGTGCCATGACTGCTTCTCTGGGGAGCCTGTTCAAGTGCCTAATCACCCTCTCTCTGGGTGAAGAACCTATTCCTAATAGCCTCAGCCTAAACCTCCCCTGACGCAGCTTCATGCTGTTCCCTTGAGTCCTGTCAGTGCTCAGGGTCAGAGCTATCATGGACAGTTGTGTATCTAAGCTTCAACCATGCTAAGGGATAATCTCATTTCCATGCTGGTTTTGGAGAGCACTTCTGTAGGGATAGTCCAGTGCTTTGCAGGCACTCTGGGTGCTGTAGCCCAGCTGCAGCCGAGGTCCTTCAAGGCTGAGTGTTTCCTGTTGCAGCAAACTGCGGCACATCATCGATGAGATGGTAACCACGGAGCGGGAATACGTGCGGTCGCTTTGCTACATCATCGACAGCTACTTCCCTGAGATGGAGCGCCTTGACCTCCCCCAGGACCTGCGTGGGAAGCGCAGCGTCATTTTTGGAAACCTGGAGAAACTCTATGACTTCCACAGCCAATACTTCCTGCGAGAGCTTGAGAGCTGCTGCAACCACCCACTGAGGGTCAGCCACTGCTTCCTGCGACACGTAAGGCATCAGCACCTTGCCCCTGGGGTCGGGCTCTTCCAGACATGAGCTTGGTTTCTGTACCTTTCCTGTTGTGCTTTGCTACTGAGAGACCCTGCCAGGGAAACAAAATGTCTGCTTCTTAAAGCCCATCTGCTTCTCCAGGGACATCCCTTACCTGTTTTCTGTCTGTGGTGTGAGTGGGAATGACTTCAGTGAGTGGAGAGGTACAGACCAGCTGTGGGTGAAAAGGGCTGCTGGGCAGAAGCACAGGGACATAGGTCTTAAGGTCAGCTGCCCCATGCATGTTTGCTGCTACCTGGTGTGAATGGTACCAGGTGACTATAGGGGTATGGAAGGGGCTAGGGGTAGCAGGACAATGAATCAGGAAGTCCTAGCTACTCTAGGAGTAGGAAGACAAGAACATTCCGTGGCTCTTAGTGAGCTTGAAGCAAAGTTATTCCTGATATCAGAGGAGGCTCTGGTGCAGCCTGGGAGAGGCAGAAGTACTAGAGTAACCTACTGGGGTCATGGCTGTCACCGTGTCCTGGGTACATGGGTCTTACACGAGGATGGATCTCTTCTGCAGAAAGACCAGTTTGGAATGTATGCGCTGTATAGCAAGAACAAGCCGAAGTCAGACTCGCTGCTGGCAAGCCATGGGAATACCTTCTTCAAGGTAAGTTCCACTGCCTCTATCAGGACTGCTCAGTGTATTTGGTCACTGATCTGTTTAAGCAAAGTCAACTTCCCTGCCTAAGGCAGGCTCAGTGCTGCCTCTGCTTTCCTGGCATGACTCTCTGCACAGCTGTATGGAAGGGACAGGGCAGAGGTGCAGCAAGGGCTTGGGAAAGGAACCCAGCACACAGAAGCTTTGGTCCTGTGGCCTTGCATTTCCCCAAGAATACTCATTTTCCCTGAGTACCCCAGTCATGAGAGGTGTCAGTGCTTGCCTGGGGGCCCAGGGTGCTCCTTGGTGAAGCTGCTGCCTTCACTCTTGTTGCATTTCTCAGTTCAAGCAGGTGCAGCTGGGGGATAAGATGGACCTGGCCTCCTACCTGCTGAAACCCATCCAGCGGATGAGCAAATACGCCCTACTCCTGAAGGACCTGATCAAGGAGTGCAGCGAGGCACAAGAGCAGGAGCTGGGCTATCTCCGCGCAGCTGAGGAGATGGTGAAGTTTCAGCTCCGGCATGGAAATGACCTGCTGGCCATGGATGCCATCCGTGACTGTGATGTACGTTCCAGTGTCTTCCCCTGCCCTGGGGAACAGAGCCACACTTATTCCCCCCTTCTCTAGACCTGGGGTATTTGGATTGTACGGTGAGCCTCCCCTCAGGTTTCCCCAGTGATCGGAATGCTGTCTGCCAGTACAGTAAAGCAGGACTGCTGAGGCATGGGGCAAGGGAATGGTGGGGCCTGGAGGTCTCCTTGATTTCCTAGGATGGAGAGCCTGGGTGCTGCTACCTTAGCTGGGTGAGCTGTTTCTCATAAACATGCTCCCAGATGCTTACCAGTGATGGGAGGTAGCCTGGCAGCCCTTGCAGATGGCATCCTGTAGGCTGCTTTGGAGCTTTCATCTTTTGAGCTGGTGAAAAGAGGATCAGGCAGATTGTAAGAATTCAAACTGATGCCAATGCCAGGGCTAGGGCAAAATCATCTAGGTGGGACTTGGAGAGGCATGCAAAGTGGAGCACTGGAAGGAGAAACCTCAGGGCTCAGGGTGGAGTAGGATCAGTCTGGGTCAGGAAGAACTGAGGATCTGGCCTTCTGACCCAGATGGGCTCCTGGCAGTGGATGGAACTCATTTCCTCCCCGAGAGAAAGCTCTGGCTGGTGCCTGCAGTTGCCACCCCAGAGGTTTGTCACACATCTGCACAGGGTGACAGAAGAGGGTCATCTATGGGTTATGCCTAGGAGAAGGGTCCAGCTCTCCCCTGAGTTTGGAGCCAGCTGTTTCAGCCTGATGTGGTCTCTAGCAATGCCATGCAGCCTGACTTCTTCAGGAGCCCTCTTAAGATGTCAGGTAGCTGCCACTTCTTCACCACCTGGGCTACAGCCATATGGGACCCCGTTCTCCAGGTCCAGGTCTAGGATGGAGTCTACTGCTGATGGAGTCTTTACAAGGATGTCCTCTGTGCCCAGGTAAACCTGAAGGAGCAGGGGCAGCTGGTGCGGCAGGACGAGTTCACCATCTGGCTGGGCCGCAGGAAGTGCCAGCGACACGTCTTCCTCTTTGAGGACCTCATCCTCTTTAGCAAGCCCAAGAGGATCGAGGGTGGCTTTGATGTGTACATCTACAAGCGCTCCTTCAAGGTAAGGGCAGCCCTGCAGCGCCCTCTTGTGTGGGAGGTGTCCATGGCTGGTTTCCCCATGGCTGGTTTCCCCGCGGTGCGTGCCTCTGAAATGGGAAGCAGGAGCACCTTCAGCAGAAGAGCTGCTCCCACCACTTCTAAGCCTCCTCCAAACCATGCAGTGAAGCCAGAAGGGAATACTTCACACATTAATGCCTAGGCCCTTTCTGTGCTGTGAGATGTGGGGCCAGCATTTTCTGAGGGCTGGGGAGTGTGGGGGAAACGTGATGTGTACGTGCCAGGGAAGTGGTGCTAATTCTGTCTGAAGCAGTGGGAATTGCCTGAGCTTTTTGTGCTCAGCTGTGCCCAGGACATACCTGCTCCTGTCCAGACCCTCAGACTCCTCCTTGTTAGGTCTGCCAGGCTGGGGATAGCTGTAGCACAAGGTTCAAACAGTTTACTCCTTCTGCTCCTGATGCAGTCTGGTTGATGCTTTGCTTTTCCTGTTCCTCACAGACTGCAGACATTGGTCTGACGGAGAACTCTGGAGACAGTGGCCTGCGCTTTGAGATCTGGTTCCGAAGGCGGAAATCCAGCGACACCTACATCCTCCAGGCCAGCTCAGCTGAGACTAAGCAGGCCTGGACCCGTGACATTGCCAAGATCTTGTGGCAGCAGGCAGCCCGCAATAAAGGTCTGATTCCTTCCTGGAATTCCTTCTGTGCCGCAAAAGGTGTGGGAGCCCTGTTCAGCTCATGCTGTCCTGAGTAGGTTCGGATGCTGTTACCAGGCAGCTCTGTGCAGCAAGCAACTGTGTGCCAGCATGCAGCCTCAGGAGCATGTGCTGGGCTTGGCTGGGCATGTCCCTTCCCTGCCCCTCATCCCCAGGCAACTCTGTATGACTTTAGACACCCACCTGTTCTCCATGAGAGAAACAGGAGATCCACACTCAGGGTTCCCTCTCCTGCAAGCACAGGCTGTGCTCCTGAAAGACTTGCTGGTCTCCCTGTGATCTAGGCCACTACTGAAGCTCACTACTGAATCATGCTGGCCAAATCCCTCCTGTGCCCCGCAGGCTTCCCGCTTGGCAGGACTGTAGTAGGTGGCATGGCACTGAGCTACTTGGCCAGAACAGGGCATGATTGCTTGTTCTTGGAGACTCCACAGCACTGGGGAGGGGAGCAAGGGGAGAATAGATCTAATCTCAGCAGTTCAGAAACAGCCTGGCCCAGGAGTGCTCTAATCTGTGGCTGAATAATGCCTGTGGGGAGGGTTGGGTCAGGTCAACCTCACAATGTGGCTGTGGGTCTCTTCTTCTCCAGAAATCCGTATGCAGGAGATGGTCTCCATGGGTGTGGGTAACAAGCCCTTCCTGGATATCAAACCCAGTGAGGCAGCTATCAGTGACCGTGCTATCGATTACATCATGAAAGGCAGAGGTAGGTGCCAGCTGTGCCTTCCCCCTTGCTCTGTGAGAGTGAGGCAGGACTGGTTCTCAGGGAGTTTTTTGTATGCTTTCTGGCAGGTGCCAGGACCAGAGCATCAATTGCAGTGTCTCTGTTTGACCATTCCAACCCCTTCAAGAGGACACAGATGCAGCTCTCCACCGGCAGCACCCCCACTGCCTACACTCCTTCCTCCTCCTCCTCCCTGCTGGGGCCCCTCAACCTCCACATGTACCTTGACCAGACTCTACTGCCAGGAGTCCTGGCCCCCAGACGCCCCTTTGACATTGGCACTTGTATTGAGGAAGATGAGCTGGAGCACGAGACCAGCAGCCAGCCCTCACTGAGTACGTATGGCCCCACTGTTCTGCAGCAGCTGGGATATGTGGGCTCATTCCCACACCTTGTTCTGTGCTGTTTGGTCAGACCAGACTCCCTGGGGTCATAGCAGTCCCTGTCTCCTACCCACACCAGGGCATGAGGGCCCTGCCCTTCCATGCCAGCTTTGTATCAGCTTCCATGGGGGAAATTAGCTCAAATGCAGGGGTTAAAAAGTACCTGCTGAGCTGCAGCCATACCCATGGCAGGCTTGGTGTTGGTGTTGATTTGTTGTCTGTGGCCTTAAAGAGGCCCAGACAGGATTGTGGCTGACCTATGGGCTTGTGTGGCCAGTGCCTTTGCAGACAGGTACATTATCAAGTGTACGTGGCACAGCTTAAATGCAGCCCAAAGTCATGGTTAGCAGAGTGACCTTCCTTTCTTTCCCCAGCAACAGAGAGCTCAGAGTCATCACACTGCATGTCAGCCACTGGCTCCAGCGGCTCCGACAGTGGCTGTGTCTCCAACGTCCCACAAGAAAGCTTCTGTGAAGACATGAGCTCGCCCCCCTACATGCCCGTGGGCCCACAACACAGCTCTGCCATGGAGGGCAGACCCAGGTTCACAAACAGCCAGTACATTTCTGCAGTAAGTGCAAGCAGCCAAAACACTCTCTTCACTTTGCCTGTTCCTGCAACTGCCTCTCCAGTTCAAGCCACTACCTCTCACAGGGGGACCGAAGATGCTGCTTTTGGGTTTGGGGTCACTGTGGGGAAGTGACATTTTCCTCTTGCAGAGCCTTGCCCCCTCTGGGGTGGGCAAGAGCCCCTCTGGTGCAGGAGCCACCCCCGTGGTGGCCAAGATCCCTGAGGAGGTGAGCTGGAAAGGACTTGTAGTGCTGGAGGCTGCACAGGGAGGGGTTGCTGCACAAACAGGAGCTATAATGCTGCCGTGGCCTGGGTACATACATAACCTCCTGGAATGGCTGGAGCTCTGCTGCAGATGCTGCCAAGCTCCTTTCCTGGGAGGTTTTGGCCTTTTTTGGGGAGCAATGAGATGGAGGAGTGGGAGCCTGTTGCTCTGAGATGTCAGTGTGTTCCTGAGAGTTCTCAGCTGCTTCCCTTCCCACTAGATCGTGTCCTATTGCTGTTGTCCTCTAACCCTGTACTAATGCTGGCTTCTCTCTTCTGCAGAAAGCAGGCCAGGTCACCATAACTCCCTCAAGAATAGTGTGAGCCCCTCGGCCCTGCCTCAGGAAGTGGAGTTGTTGTAAGTAGCCCCTGCAGGAGTTTCTCCAGCAGCTCTGAGTGCTGGTCAGGTTTGGCAGTAGCTCTGAGTCAGGGGAACCTCACCCTCAGCTTCTCTTTGAGTTTTCCCCGTGCGTTCTTGACTGGTGTCTGAGGCTCTGATTCATCTGGTTACAGAGGAGCAGCTCCCATGGAGCCACACTCTGAACAGCTGGTCTGATGCTTTCTGCCTTGCAGAAGCAAAACAAGCAAAATCACGTTCAGATAGTAGAGGCTTGACCACCTCCTGAGTGTTCATATGAGCTGTTTTCCTCCTTTGAATGCTGCCCACCTGTCTAACTACTAATCTGTTTCTTGTGGCTGTTTGCCAAAATCCTGCTCTTAGTTCCTCTGAACTGCCTTGGGGAATCATGGTATTCTCCCCAGGGTGAATTTATCCCACAGTTTCCTTTGAACCTCCAAAGGAAATGGTGCTTCACCAAAGGCAGAGGAACCTGCTAGGTTATGGTCAAGATGTACTGAGGGAGCTGGCAGATGTTGCTCCTGTACTTAGTGATTTTGGGAGGATGCCTTGTCTGCGAGGAAATCGCTGTTGATCCAAGGAGGGTGAGCCCTGACAGGACTTGCAGCCAAGCAGGGCTTGTGCTCATGGGTGGCAGCCCTTGGTATGCCATGTCAGGGCCCACTCAAACCAGCCTACTCCTGCCTCAGCCTTTTCCTCTCTGTCGTTAGGGCTGAACCTCCTTTTTGGCAGGGAGCAGAGAGAGTGTGAGAGAGGCAGGATTGGGGCTTGAAGGGTCAAGGCACAGGGTGGTGAGTGGCTCATAGGTTTGGCACTGTGGGGTGTGACACCACACAGGCCCATGGCTCGTGACCTGCAGGTGCAGGAATTCAGAACCAGCTGTACAGAACCAGCCAAGGTTCAGATTTAAGATCCAGAGCCCCTTCTGGAGGGTCACAGACAAGACTTTTGAAGTGGCCACAGGAGCAGCAGAGACAGCAGCACATAGCCTTTGGGCAAGTCCTGAGGCACAGAGGCAGATCTCCACATGGGGGAAGCTGTGCTTCTCCTGCAAGGCTCTTCCACTAAAACATTCTATCCCTACCAAAACTGACCTCTGACAAACAGTGGATTTCAAGTGTTTGGCAAAGTCACTGCTGGCCAGGACAGAGGGACCTGTGGGATCCTGCCACATCGTGGGAGTGCAGCTGGTCTAACCCATTGCACGGTGCTGTGTTCCAGGTTTGATTGCCATTTCAAACTCACTGAAGACCCCAGGCCTCTGACCAGCAGAAGGAGACGGTCTTCATCCATGAAGATATTTTTTGCCCATAATCAGACTCTTTCAAACAGCCTAAAACCTGACCTCTGCCTGGGGGGAAGTCCCAGGAAGGCTTCTGTCAACTAAATGTAATAGCTTTGGTGTTGGATGGGACCTTGGGCATTTAAAACTTGTTAGCCCTATATTTATAAGTAATAAGTAACATAGCAGTTTGGAGAAAAAAAGTGTATTATTTTTAAAGCTATGAATTGTACAGATTTTTATTACAAGTGACTCTGTTACTATTTGTTGTGTAAGCTGCACATTTTATAAAGTTTTTGGAAGGGCATGAAGAGAAATTGAGGTATTTAAAAAAAGTAGTATAACTTTCTGTTTCAGGGTTATATTGACCTGAAGCTCAAGATTTAACGTCCTTCCTTATGTTCTAAATATGTCTACTGTAGCAGTAATTTATTTCCTTGGCTTAACACTTTCATTCTAATAAAAGCAATTTCATTGTTATAGTGAATTGTTTCTTCAGATGGTTCTTCCAGTGCCTTGGTTCTGAGCTAATCTCTCTCATAACCATCTGTCAGCTCTGCCACTCTCTCTGTGCCACCTCTGCTCTAACCGACTGCCAGCTCCACCTGCAAATCCTCAGTGCCTTCACCAGAGAAGGGGGAGATGCCCAGGCAGAGACTCCCCTGATGCCAGTGGGGAAGCTGACACAGAGAAGGAGCTTTGGAGCAGCCAGCAGAGATGTCAGGAGGAGTGAGGAAGAGGAACTGTCTGGTGGAGCTCAGGAGGCATTGAGGTTCCTGGCTCTAATTTCAGCCACTTACCCCCTGTAGCTGCTGTCCTAGTGCAAGTCTCTCTCCGCTGGCTCATGTTCCAGTGGCTTAGTTCAGGCTCCAGTGTGCTTTGTCCTGACTGTGCCCCTGGTTTTGGAGTGACAGGGACTGGCTCCTTGCTTCAACTCTGACTCAGCCCCTCTCTTGGTACTTCAGTCCCACTGTTGTGGTTTGTTTGAAGAGCTTTGGATGGTGCTGGCATTTGAGACCAACAGGTTTTGAGTGTAATGGGTTGATTATAATGCTGAACCTTAAGTGCATGTTGTTTGAAGTAACACAGCGTAACTGGAGGACAAACGAGCCCTGTGGTCCAAGGTGGCTTTTTCATGAGTAACATCCCAGGCCACTGCGTGGCTGTGACACCCTCCCCCTGTTCTTGCAGGAAATGAAAATTAGCATTTTTGGAAACAATAGTTACTTGGCTGCCAATCTCCTGCTTGCTCCTGGTTTATACAGAGCTGTAAATCAGGCTCCTGCAGGTGTGAGAGAAGTGCCACATTTGGCCTGAGGAGGAAGATGGAGTAGTAATTTATTTAACTGCAATTTTCTCCCCTTGGCAGTCTGGGGCATTATACCCCACAGCCACCGTGGAGACAGTGTTCCTTCAAGTTTGGAAATTCCTGTACTGTATATAAAACACTTGTTTATTTTTAATAAGCTGGATGTTTTTAAACCTTGTTCTTTTTTCAGACAGCAAAGAGAATACAGCTTGACACCTTTGTACAAATTTGTGTGGGAAAGTTATACAGGGAATATTTTACAAGTTAATATTTTGAGATAATTGCTGGGTTAATGCAAGGTTTTTGAGCTGTCAAGACAGCAATAGCTCATGTCACAGGAGGGAGAGAACTTACTAATGCAACAAGAGGAACATGAAACTTCTGGAATTTCTCAGTTTCAAAGGTTTCTAAATTGCTGGAAAAATCTTCAGTATTGTTTACCTGACACTATTTTTTCAGGGTTTGATTGATTTGTCTAATAAAGGTTATTTTCTTTATATGAATCTTAGTTGCATTGTGTCATGATTGCAGCAGAAGGAGACGGGGAGTGCTGAGAGGAGCAGTTGTCCCTGGGGTGTCTGAATACCCCCTCAGAGTACTGGGGGCAGGGTGCAGTAACATTTCTCTGACCACACCTAACTCAGCAGGTTGTCGCGGTGAGGCTGATGGTGCCTGTCATTTTAAACACTGGAAAGTACACAAACAGTTTTTTCCCCTCTATTCCATATGTGCCACCCAGACAATGAGAAAAAAAGTTTGGTTTTGTTGGCATAAATGGAAATCTTTCCATTGCCAACCTTGACGTCCACAGAGTCTGAGCTGCATGTCAGGAATCCCAAATTAGATGATGCATTTCTGAGAGGGTGCAACCAAAATAAATAAGCTCCTAAACCAGATGTGTTCCCCTGAAATCTTTGTCAGAATTGGAATTTTCAATACTTTTTCCAGCTATTGCCCTTCTACAACTAACATTCTCTGTCCCTTCTTTTCTTCTCCCACCCCCTGCTTTCACTAACCAGGGGTAGTGATGATAAAGTCTGCTACTGAAAAGCAGGAATCCCACTCTGCCCAGTGACACCCATGAGACATCTCACATGGACAACTCATCGAGGCATTTTCCGTAGGGAATCCCCTAAAGATGGGTTCAATGGACTGTTAGGAAATCCTTCCCAGGATTCTCTGCTAGCAAGTTATGGGCCATTGTGCTTCCCCCTACCCAGTTTATACTCCCATCAATTCCCAGGCATAGCTTGGACATTCAGGTGTTAGAATTATAAAATCCTGGAATGGATTGGGTTGGAAGAAACCTTAAAGACCATCTCATTTAACCCCACTGCCATGGGCAGTTACACCTTCCACTAGACCGGTTGCTCCAAGCCCTATCCAGCCTGGCCTTGGACACTTCCAGAGATGGGGAATGCAAGAATTCTAATGTGGTGGAATATTCACAGGACACTGGTGTTTTAAGCCATCTCACTTTCTGATGATTGATAAATTTTATGGACCTAACAGATTGCTATGCCTGTAGAGGGAGAGTGTCCTCTCCTCTAAGCTCCCTGAGTTCTGACCGCTGCAGTTTTGGAAAACATTTTTCAGCCTTAGAGCGGGGACACCAGCAGAGGGGGCAGATGGAGTATTTTTCAGCTGGACAAATCCAACTTTGCTGGTCCTGCCCTAAAAAAACCCCACAAAAATCTGAAGAGAGGTGCATTTTTCCTTTTTGTTAAAGATGTGCAGGCAGTGCACAAATCACAGACTGGTTTGGGTTGGAAAGGGCTTTAAAGATCACCTTGTTCCAACCCCCTGCCATGGACAGGGACACCTTACAATAGATCAGGTTGCTCCAAGCCCTGCCCAGCCTGGCCTTGAACGCTTCCAGGGATGGGGAATGCAAGAATTCTAATTCAGTGGGATGTGTTCCTGGCCATACCTCAACAGGTCCATGGTAAATGTGATGGTGCACAGTTTGTTAATGCAGTAATAGACTATGGAGTTTGCTGGTCTTCCTCTCCCAGCCTTTGGAGAGGGAACATCTTTAAACAATCCTAAAAAGAGAAAGAAGAAAAAAAACCAAATATGATGTTAAATGCAAAATACTAATATTTGGTGTTAGAAATCTCAAGCAGCATAACATTTTTGAGACAATTCTGTTAAAAAAAAAGAAATTGGAAATCAGAATAAACTCAGAGTTTAGATAAAACTTGGAAGAAATGCAAATATTAATGTTTGAAAACTGACATTTCATCCAACCAGGATATATAGGTTCACCCTTCACTGGCACAAGACTAAATTACACTATAATTAAAATAAAAAATACTTGTAGCTATATAACAAATTAAATCTTTGTTAGAGATTCCCATTTAATATTTTCGTTTATGCAGATACAGAGTAGGGAAAGAGGAAGAGCTGTCACTTTCCTGTTGCGCATGACAGTAAATTCAGTGGTGTCCCATTAGGATGAATTCATTTTCAGGCCAACTGAACCTTCTCAGGGAGCAGCAGAAAGGGCAATATCACCTTTTCCAGATTAAAACATTTGTATTCAATAAGATGGGGCAGTATAAAATTGTCCTCAGACAGAACAGCTGCTTCCTTTAACTGTAGTTAATTAAAAACAAAACCCCAGTGATGACCATTAAATGAGCTGTTACACAAAGGTCAAGCATGAAATTTGGAACAGTTTCTGTGCTCACCAACCAGGGCAGATGACTTGAATTGTTGACAATTATTTGTTTGGATACCTATCAGGAGCCTTGATAAAATTATGTACACAAACTCTTTGACATCCTTCTGCAAACAGTATTAGCTAAGAATGAAAAAAAGCCTAGAAAAACCACATAGAAAATCCCACTTTGCCTGCAAGAAAGTCTTCAGCTGCGAAATTAATGCTCATACAATAAATTCAACAGAGCTAAGAAAAGGTAACTTTAAGGTCTGTGTGTGAAAATGAAGGTGCCTAAACACGAAACTGTGTTGGTCCATGAATAACTTATGACTGTCAGACTTACCCTGTGCAGGGGCTTCTTTCCACAACAGAGATTCAGGAAACAGAGTGACTTTATTTTTGGGAATTGAGAAATACCAGTCACTGACATTAAAATTAATTAACTCTTCTTCTGCAGATCCCACAATGCTCTATGCTTCCTCCACAAAGAAAACATATTGAGGGGCAAGAACAAACCTGTAAATTCCAGAACAGCCTGATGTCTGGAATGTTTTTAAGTTTTTCTCATACAAACGGCCCAGAAAAGGAGACGGATCAGGCTGCATGCCTGGAAAAGGATGGGGGGAAAAAAACTTCTGTAAATGGATGCAAGAATTAAACTCAGTAGCTTCCAGAGCCAGCTTGTAGCTCCAGACTGCACTGATAATTAAAGATGATGTGGTGAACAAGGCTTTCTCATAGATAAGCTCATCAATTTCTTATTGCTGATACTGCTCAAGCAAGAAAGATGAAAAATTTTAAGAAAAACAACCAGATACTAAAATCTTGGTATTTCTGGGGTTCATCCAATTTTAGGGGACAGTGGAAGAAAGACAGCACCACCAAAACACCCTCATGGCACCACTGCTGTAAGGAAAGTACTCCCAGACCTTCCTGAGGGAACTCAGGCAGCTCAGGCTGCGTTTGATGGGCGTCAGTGCCCAGCCAGCAGCTCCCCCCTGCACAAAGGGGGCTCAACCCTGCTCCCAGCCACGGCTTGAGCCTCCTCATCCCACCCCCTCAGGCCTGGAGGAAGGGGCAGGGCTGCAATTTATTTAAGAGCCAATTAACACAGTGCTAACATGACAGATCTCTTTAATTAGATGCTGTTTGTGTCATTTCTCTTAGAACAGGAAACAGGTGAGGAGCAAGACCCAAACAATAAAAAACGCCAAAGAAACCTGGAATATGACAGCTAATAAATCAAGTAATCAATTTGATCATCTGGGATTTTTAGTTAAAAAAAATAAAGAGGGCTTTAGATAAAGATACAGCAGTGCTCATCAGTATTTAATTAATATTTTATTAATATACATTAATATTTTATTAATATTTAAATATTTAAACTATTTTTTGAAATAGTATTTTTAAGCTTCCTCAGGAGATAAGGTCAGCATTTAAAAAAAGAGCATCAATATGAACACAGGCTAACTCCAGGTGTTAGTATCTGTATTTTATATTTGTTAATAATTTATACATTAAATATTAATATCTAAATAAATCTGTACAATAATAACTGCAATTCTGGGGCTGTGTCACACCTCAGGGATGGGTTTGCAAGTCTTGAACATTCCCTTGGGTTTACCCATTATCATCTCTGTGTGTTGCTACTGGAAGTCTCAGCTGACATAAAGATAATTTATTTAATTTCTTTATTAATAAGCTTTCCAGGCAGTGGTTCAGAGGCTGGTTTTGGTGTCGGGTTTATGATTTTGGAGTCGCTGGTGTCTCTGACGTTCTCTGCTGGCTGACTTGACTGCAAATACATCGATGTAGAAGCTCTGTTAGGTGCTTTTAGATGGCAGATCTGATAGGGAGGATGGAAGAGGGGCAGCCACACGGTGGTTTAGGATAAGGGGGAAATGTTTTCAGAAAAAAATTAAAACATAAAATAAAAATATTTTTATTATCCCATTGATAATTAAACACTGCATAAACAAATGGCTGGTCACTGTTGTCCTCTCCAGCCCGTGCCCTGTGAACCCACTGACAGTTCCAAGCTTTGGTGTTGGACAGATCCCGTGTTTAGACGGTGCCTGTGGAGTTTCTGTGTTTCCATCCAGCGCAGTGTTTGACATCCCCCGTGTCCCAGCCGTGCTGGCCCAGCAGCTGCCGCACAGAGGAGCTGCTCAGCTGCCAGCCGGCCTCTCCCGAGTCCCGGGAAAACAGCAGCAACCTGCCTGAGCTCCTTGTTCTTCTCAAAGCTCCGTCGCAGTGGAGCAAGAAATCCTTGCTGGGTTTATGAGGGTGGAAGGATGGACCTCAATGGACAGGAGCCTCGTTGGGTTTTGTGATTTACCTTGGAGTCTACTGGGTAATAATCCCAAGAAAATGATGTTGCATGACTGTCCCAAGACAGGCTAAGCCTGTATTAATAATGTGAACAGGAGGATGCTGAGCTTTTCCCCTCTGCTCCATACCCTCCTGTTCCTGACATGCATAAGGCAGGGATAACATTGCAGATGCTGCAGGGAAGTGTTTAAATCCAAAGCAAAAATCTGTTTCCTATTAGGTCTCAGGAAAAAAAAAATCCATAGAAACATTTCTGTTTAGAATTGTTTCCTGACATCACCTGAGCTTCCTGCCAAAACTCCAGATTATCTTGGTGTGTTTCAGATTTTACTGCTTGTTTAGGTTATTTTTTTTGCACACCTATGCAGGAATGCTTGGAAAATGTCTTTTTTTTTCTTTAGAAGTGTGTTTGAGACATATACTTCAAAGCAGTGACATAAGGGTTTGCTTAAACTCACACCATGATACATTCCTGGACATTCATCGCTTCCGAGGGCTCAGCAGCACCATTGGAAAGCTCCAAGGGACTTACCAGACATGGGGAAAACTGTACAAAAGTGATTCATTTCTTGTAACATTTATGACCCTTTGTGATTCTGGGAATCTGGGGTTTGTTTTCTTATGTCTTGTCTTATCCCAAAGGGATTATCTGATTCAGTAGCTGGATGAAAGGCTTTAGGGGAGCCATGTAGCAGCTTCCATGCTACAGGAGATGGAGCAGGCTGCTGCTTCCAGCTGCTGCCTCTCCAGGAATCAAACACCCACACAGAGTAATGAAAAATGCAGGGAGCCTTCAGAGACACTGGGTATCGAGTAAATGGGGGCTGGTGTGGTTCATAAGGCTCACAAGAATTGATGCACAGCAACAACTTGCATGTGGTGCCAGGGCCAGCTGTGCCCTATTGGCATTTCCCAGGAGCTTGGAGTCATGGTACAGCAAGAATGGGGTCACTCTAAGGAAGCCAGAGCATCACAGGATGGATACCTGGGCTGCTGAAGGACCAAAACGAGCTTTCCTACAAACAGAATGTGCAGCCTCTCACAGGCAGCCCTGGAGATTTTCTGCTGTGTGTAACCTCCAGCTGCTGGATCCCACAGTCCCTTTTGTCCCTTAGGAGAGCCCAGCCCGTTAGAAAGATGCTCAGAACAGCAGCACCTGTGAGTTCACCCACCCTTCTCCCTGCATTTCCTTCAGATGAGTTGTTTTGGAAAATGTCCAAGTTCCCAGGTGTTATTTCCAAGACTGGAATTGAAACAATTGGCAGAACTACAGGAGCCCAGGGCTGTTCTGCAGGACAGGCAGAAGTGTGGGCTGGCCACAGGCAGGGGACCACTCACCTGTCACGGCAGGAGGTGGTACCTGCATCCCAGCAGAATTCCTCCAGTCGTGTCTGCTTCTTATAATGCCCCCCACTGCTGGCAAATGGGTGGATTTGGGACACAACAGAGAGCTATTTTGGTGACCATTGACATGCTATACACTTAATGAGGCTGGAACTGGTCACAGACTTCTAAGCCAAGTCATGAAAATGCCGGTTTGGTGGAATATTCTGTGTCTGATGAAACCATTTTTTTCCTAGAAAAATATCTTAGGTCAAAACAAGAGAGAGGAGACTTGCCTTTTGCAATCACAGAGCTCCACTGATGTGCTTCCAGCTGTCTCAGCACATGCTATTGATCTCTTGGAACAGTTTCTATCAGTTATTAATGACTGTCAACAAGCTCTGCATGAAATCTTAACATGAATCTTGGCTGTAGCTGCAGGTCTTGAAATACAGAGCTCTGGGCTAAACTTAGAGCTCCAAGTACAAAAGTTTTAAAGTGTGATTTCGAATAAATGGAAATCAGCCTAGAGAAGAGAGGAGGAGACCTTAGAGCAACTTCCAGTACCTAAAGGCACTCCAAGAGAGCTGGAGAAGGACTTTGGACAAGAGCACGGAGTGCCAGGATAAGGGGGAATGGCTTCACACTGACAGAGGGCAGGGTTAGATCGAATATTAGGAAGAAATTGTTCCCTGTGAGGGTGGTGAGGCCCTGGCACAGGTTGTCCAGAGAAGCTGTGGCTGCCTCATCCCTGGAAGTGTTCAAGGTCAAGCTGGACGGGGCTTGTAGCAACCTGGGATAGTGGAAGGTGTCCCTGCCCATGGCAGGGGGTTGGAATTAAAGGATCTTTAAGGTCCCTTCTAGTCCCAGACATTCTGTGGTTCCATGCTGAAATCAGTGGATCACTTTTGGAAAAATATCCTTGCAGCAGGTGCCCTCTCCCAAATGCCTGCTTACCATTTAATTATTTTTCTGCAAAAATCTCACCCAGGTCCTTACTATCCACAAACCATCCTGCTGCCACAGCTGACCAAAGAGAGCAGCCACAATGTTCCCAAAACACCTCTTCCAGCTGAGAAATGCACCAGTCATGAGAAATGCACCATCATCCCCACTAGGAAGATGTGCATCAGCACATGGCTCTGGGTAGCTCTGGAGTTCAGAGCAATTATGCAATCGTGCTCTGTACAGGGAACAAACCAGACATTCAATATGGATCATGTTCAGTTTTACCTTGCATTTAAATCTCGTGTTGCATTTAAATCTGGTGAATGCAATCCTTGCCTTTTGTTTTCTTTCTCTGCATCTTCCTGCTCCCATCTCCCCCTGTGTTCTTACAACTCTGCATCAGTTATTACATTAACAAAATGCAGGGCTGAGTCCTGGATAATAACATTTTATCTGGAACCATGCCATGCCGGAAGGTGGTAATTTAGTTAATTTAATTCCATCTAAAAGGGTACTGAATCAATATTCCAGCACAGTGCTGGAGCACGTGGCTGGCAGTGAAGTATTGCCCGGAACACACGTGGTCAAGCCAATCTCAGGGCACTGACAGGATGAGTTTGAATTCAAGCTTAGGTGATAGAAGCTGCACTCTGAATCTTGTCTGAACACGATTTACAGCCTTGTCTGTGTCTGTTGGAAAACACTGTCCATCAGGCTAGCAGTGAAATGGAAAAGTACTGAGGGAGCAGGGCAGGTACAGCTCCACAGGGAAGCTGTTTTGGCTGGCCCAAGACCAAGGACCTGCTCTGTACCAGGAGGGATGTTCCCTGGGGAGCAGATGTTTGGGCAACATATGAGCTCTTCCTGGTGACCCTGCACAGGAACAGAAAGGGTAAAACCTCCCTGGCCATATTGGTACCCACTGTCTCCCTCTTCTGGGAACAAATCTATATCCTTGAGGACCAAAGTGATCCATCCTCATCGGCATCTCTGGTCAAATTGCTCATTCTAGAGAAAAATGTCCTCTCAGAGGAGCTAGTTCCCTCATCCCCAGCACACAACTTGCTGTCAAAGCACGAAGCACATTAGCCATGACCCCAGATGATTTTAGAAACTCTCTAGGGAAGGGGCCTTGGGGGCAGAAAACACATTTTACAGCTGGATTAATTGCAACCACCCAGCTGATCCTTCTGGGCTGCACATCCCAGTGGCAAGGTGGGATATCAGCTTGTAAGAGAGTCTGGTTGTCTAAAACGCAGAGGAGGCAGCAGTTCGTGGTGGTAGGACACCACAGGGGGCAAGGTCTGGTGTGTCTCTCCAATGTGGGAGCGTGGCCAGAGAGTGGCCAAGGGGAAGGAACAGGTGGGAAGGAGAAAAAAATCTTCATGTCTGGAGCTTGGATCAATGCACACAACACAAACACTGGCTGAGACACCTTCACACCTTCCTCCTGCTGGCTCCTCTGCTTCCAGGGAATTGCAGGCTGGCTGCAGAGTGTCTGTCTTGGGCTGGCGTGGAGCCAGGCTCAGAGCAGATTCTTGGCTAGAGGAAGGTCATTAGCACAGGGAAATGGCTGCAGGCCCTCTGGTTTGGGCAGTGTCGCTTCTCGTCACACAGAGTAGATCTGCAATTGATGCCTCCAGGTCTCCGCTGTCTCAGCAGCCTGTGGCACCTCTTCAGGCTTCACTGGGGAAGGAGCTGGAGCTGCTGGTCCTGTGGAAGTTCCTTCAGGTTTTGGTCTTCTCAAGGGCTGAGAACTCCAACTCAGCCTCTCCTCATCCGTCCTGTGCTCCACTGCCAACCACTCCAGGAACCTCTGCTTTCCTGCCCACACTGCTCAGAAAGACTGGTGTTTAAAGGCCATGTTCCTTGCACTTACCTGTGGATTTGACTGTGTGATGTATCTGTACTGCAGGTCACAGCCTCAGTACTGCAGATGCTGTTTCTAAAGGGCATTCAGACCCTCCTGCAAGGATGAACAGGGGAGCCTTGGACATGCACACACAGCCAACAACTCTCAGAATATTTCTACACTGGTATTTAGTAAGATTCCCCTTTTTGGTGAAGACTCAGATCAATATCTTGCTTTTCCCAGAAAGCTGGTCCCATCACTTCAGAGGACGAGATTTTTTTTAGGCTGATCCTGGGGCATTTTGCAGCCAACAGATCCAGTCGGTCTTTACTGGCACCAATTCTCCTGGGGCTGCTTTGGCAGGACTGAGATGCCTTTCCCATGCTGGGAACACACGGAGCACTGGAGCTGGCTCCTTGAGAACCAAGAAGGCTGGAGGGGAGAAATTCCATGGAAGCTGTGGAGAACACAGTGAAGGACTTGAAGAGTGGGTGGAGAGCACCTTTATGGGGGGGTGGCAGCACGTGGGAGCTGTGAGGGCTGTGAGCTGTTACCTGATCTGTGCTGTGGCTTCACAGGCTGTGAAGAAGCAGCTTCTGCTTGGGATTCAGAGCAGGGAGAGATCAGCTGACGGGGAGGCTCAGCAGAGCTGGCTGTCCTGGGAGATCCCGCAGTCCCTGCCTTGGATGATCCATCACCGGAGCAGCAGTGGCATCACCTCAGCAGCAGGGTGGTGAGGCCCTGGCACAGGCTGGCCAGAGAAGGTGTGGATACCCCATTCCTTGGAAATATTCACAGCCAGGTTGGATAGGGCTTGGAGCCACCTGGTCTAGTGGAAGGTATCCCTGCTCACGGCATGAAGATTGCAATGAGATTGTCTTTAAGGTACCTTCCAACCCAAATAATTTCAGGATTCTATGATTCCCAGTCTTAATTTCCACATATCAAAAACTCATCAACACCTGAAACTCCCCTTCAGAGCTGTCCCCACATTGGAGCTCCTGTGCTCCACAACCAGGTCCCGACCAAGGCCACACACAGCCAGGGGATGAGTCCTGTGGGGCCTGACCTGCTCACCTCTTCCCAAAATATTTTTCCTTTGCCAAGCCTCCAAGAACAGGGCTGTCACCTTCACAGACCTCGAGGCATGCAGGGCAGCCTGGCCCTGGGAATTCTGCACCGCATTTGTGCAGCTGGGCAATGGAGTCAGCAAAGGGTTAAAGTCCCCCCCTTCTCCCTTCATAAGCAACAATTTTTTGGAGGAACATTGGATGCTCAGAAAGAGCATTTAGGGGTAGACAGCCACAAACTCCCTCTGACCTGTTCAAAGGAGAAAGGAGAGCTAATTTCTACCAGCCCTCACTCCAGCATACACTGGTAGACCCTCACTGGGGATGGGGCTCAATCCAGCCCAGAAGAAGACAACCTCTTCCTTCTCCTGTGTCCTCCAAAGCAGGTGTCTGGGATGCAGACGTGCAGTGCTGTGCCTTGGCAGTGAGTGAGTCTGTCCAAGCCACATGTGTGCCCCTGGCACATCCCTCACAGCCTGAACAGTGTCAGCGCCACAGCTGAGGCACCTGGAAATAATCCCTGTGGGTTATTTAGGGAGCCTGGCTCCGAATGGATGACCCTGGAGGTGGATATGCAGCTGCAAATCCTGGCACTGCCACCCCAACAGCACTGCAGCAGGCTCAGCCCATGCCTGGGATCGGGGTCACAGCGCCTACACCCAGTTTCATGCACCCGCCGGAGTGACCATCCCATCCCGGAGCTGCCGTCCCATCCTGGAGCCCAGCCTGTTCCCAGGGATCGTTACCAGGAGCTCGTGTGTTTGGTTGCAAACAGAGCAGGAGTGGGAGCCAGGCGCTCGTGTTTGTGTGCCTGCGGTTGCTCAGGCAACTCGGGGCCAGCCAGGAGCTGCCAAAATCCTCGGTGGCCAGGGCCAAGCCCCCGGCACAGCTGCCCTGGGGCAGCGTGGCCGGCCGAGCTCCCCTCTGTCCGGCCGAGCGAGCGGCCAGAGGGGCTCCGGCTGCTCGGTCCATGAACACAACCAGACCGGAGCGTCAGTGCGGACGGGGTTTATTGCAGAGCCGGGTTACAGCGTGGGTCTGCAGCATCCTTTGGTTTGGGCTTCACGGAGGCAGCAGGAGGCCACGGGGATTCAGGTCGGAGACCTTTGCCGATGGCCAGGCAAGACCAAGCTCTCCTGGGGTGCATCGTGGGGCTGGGCCAGGAGCATCCCGGCAGCTCCGGCACAAACAGCAGGGTCTGAGCCTCCCGCGGGGCGGGGCAAGCGGCAAAGGCAGGCAGCCGCGAGGTGAGGGCAGCGGTGGGGAAGGAAGGAGGCGGCTGTGGTGTAACTGGTGCGGGGTTAAGGCAGGTCCCCGGGAGGTGAGGGGAGGACAGGCTGCGGTCCCCGGTGGGACAAGGGAGGGTGCCCCGAAAGCCGGGGCTGAGGTAGGGAAGGTCTGGGTGCCGGCGGGGCGGGGCAGCCCTGAGGAGCAGCGCTGTTAGTACGGTGTGGGGCTGGGGGTGACAGCACGGGGGACGCAGGAGGGGCGGGGGGATCAGAGCACAGGGTGGGACGGACGCAGCGCTGGGGCAGAGCCCGCGGCCCGGCGACTCCCGCAGTCCCCCCAGCGCTGGGCGGCCGACACCCCGCCAGCCTGGGGCTGGCCCCAGCGCAGCCTCCCGGGCCCCACCTCACGCGGGCACGTCCCAGGGCAGTGCACCGAGCCCACGGCCGGCGCGCAGGGACCGGGGCGGTGGCGCCACGGGCACCCGTCCCTACTTTTTGACTTTGGCATCGTAGGTGCCCGCGTTCTTGTAGGCACTGACGTAGCCGCTGGTGTCCACGATGTTCTCCCGCCCGCTCTTGCCCTTGCCCTTGCCGCTCTCGTCGAAGCGCTCCTTGTGGGAGCCCGTGTACTTGGAGGTGTCCGTCAGCCTCTCCACGGCTCCCACGGTCTTGGCTTTCTGCAGTGGGGAGATGGGATACGGCAGTCAAGAAGATGCTCCATCCCCTTCCCACACAAGTTCCATCCCTTGCCCCACACAAGCTCCTGACACCCACCGAAGACCCTGCTGTGCCCCTCGTGCCCCGTGCAACCCCCAGGGCCCCCCACCCACCCAGGGCCATGGGGTGTCCTAGAAAGCATTTACACTGTGGGCAGAGCTCCATTCTCCCTCCTGACCACCACTCCTACTCCCAGCAGCTGAGGGGCTCCTCGCTCACCGTGACGCCCACGTTAATGGGCTCCTTCCCTGCCACCAGCTGGCAGATGGCTTCATACGCCTCCTCTTTGCTCTTGTCCTTAAACCTCTTGGGGGCCAGCTCCTCCAGCGCCTTCTTGAACTCCTCGTAGTTGATAACACGAGCTGTCTTCCCTCTGCAAGCACAAAACTCAGGCTGCCACCAGCACATCTTTGGGTCATGCCCCCAGATGGGATGAGCTGCATCAGAGAGACCCTGCCTTTGTCCTACACTACCCTCAGACCCCTCACCCACTTCTGAAATTCAGCTACAGCTAAATGGGTTTGGCTGGGCGCAGCTGATGCTGAGCTCCAGGAGCTTTTCAGCCACATGCTGTTGAAGTCCCTGTTACCAAAAACCAGGATGCATGGAAGTGATCTAGGACTTGGTCCTGGTGTCAGGAGGGGAGTGCACCCATTCCCACTGCTCCCAGCCTGCCTGGGCTGCCCAGCACCCTCTCTCCCCTGGCAGGCATCAATCCTCCAGTCAAATTTGGAAGGACATGCACAGAGCATCTCTCCCCTGAGCTCCTGATCCTCATCTCTGGGGCAGCACAGCAACCTGCCCTGCTGCACCCCAAAAACCTCCTGGTGCTCAGCTCATCCTGACCCAACCCAGGAACAAGGGAATATCTGGATAGAGCATGAGTAGGAAGCAGGTTCTCCACCCATCCTTGTTCCTGCACCTTCGTGTGGAGCATGAAGTGTCATTGTGTCCCCAGGGACCCTAAAAGCAGTTCCGGGTGCCTTTTAGCCCTTCAAGCTGCCCCTGTGACCTTCATGGACCAGAGTCGTCCTCAAGCTTGGGCATTGGTTGGCCAGGCTCAGGGAAGGGGCACATCACATGGGACAACCCTGAGCACCCTCTGCTTCCTGTGGCACCTTCTTGAGCGATGGGAACCTGGCAGAGCCAACCAGGCCCACCCCAATGCCTGGAGTGGGAGCAGGGACAAAATCTCTGCACCAAATCTGAGCCTCCCACCCCCAACCTTGGGTTAATTTATTATTAGGTCTTGCAGAAGCAACCACATGTCCCAGCTGAAGGTGGGACATCACAAACAGCACCCACAGATCTATGACAAATAGGATGGACAGCCTGCGGACACAGCTGGGGTAGCACAGCTCTGTGGGGACCCCCACACCCAGGCACCGCCACCCTGCCCATACTGCAAAGGCATCCCCACCCTCCAGGAGGCTGGAGGCCCTGAAAATCCAAGTCACTTACTTCACCTTGGAGAAGACAATGTCCACATCGGTGCTGGTGACGCTTTTGCCATCGGTGACTTTGCAGTCTTTGCACAGCTTAGCCCAGTTCTTCCCATTCATCTCCTGCCCCGTCGCTTTGGTGTCGCCGTAGATGGCGAATTTGCGGAAGCTCTCTTCCAGGGATGCCATCTCAGCGTTCCCAGCCATGGCGCTGCGGGACAGGGGCAGATGGGCCTGTCACCACCCAGGCTCCTGCTGGCTGCACGGCAGAGCTCAGCAGGCTGCTCGCAGGCCTTCGAGGGCAGGAGGAGGAGGAGGAGGAGGAGGAGGAGGAGGAGGAGGAGGAGGAGGAGGAGGAGGAGGAGGAGGAGAAGGAGGAGGAGGAGAAGGAGGAGGAGGAGAAGGAGGAGGAGGAGAAGGAGGAGGAGGAGAAGGAGGAGGAGAAGGAAGGCCGGCGAGGGTGGAGGCTCTGCAGCAGGATCGGGGCGTTGGCAGTGCCTGTGGGCATGCGGTGAGGGCTGATGGCAGCGTCGGATGAGCCCCAAGGCCGAAAGCCAAGAACGTGTCTTGGGGAACGGAGGCTCCTGGTCGAGAGCTGTCAGCAGCGAGGCTGTCAGCTCCGGGGCTGGCGGGGAGTGAGTGCATCAGCCTGTCCCCTCGGGAGTACTCTCCGGGAATGACGCAATGCGTCCGCCTTCCTCCCGCTCTCAGATCAGGAGAACCAGCACCACCGCCTGCCTTCAGCCCCACCTCTCCCCTGCCTCCATCCCTCTGTGTGAAGCTGGCAGCACCTCAGCCCTGTGACCTGCCCCCAGAGCTGGGCCAAGCGCAATGCCCTGCAAGTTGCCAGCAGGTCTCTGCACCCAATGGTGGCACTGTTGCTGCTGCCCCATCCCCACTCCTCTCCTGCCGTCGCCTCGCCAGCCTCGCCCTGGTGGCTCAGCATCCCTCACCACGCACCGAGCACCCACAGCATCTCGGCCGGGAAGGACTGGGTGAGGCTGTACCCGGCGGAGCTCCAGTACTCAAGGGGGTCTCCGGCACCCCGAGGTGCAGGGCGGGTACCTTGCCCGGTGGGTGCCCGGGTGAGAGAGGCCGGGATGGGCCCCCGGAGCCTCGGCGAGGGCCGGGGAGTGGTCCCTAAGTCCGTCGCTAGGGAGGATGGGCGTTGCCCGGCGACCGTCGCTAAGGAGGCGCGGCGGGGCGGGGATGCCGCCGGTCGCCTCCCCACCTCGCACTCCCGCGGCTCCCGCCGCCCCGGCCCGCACGGCCCCGCAGCGCCCGCCAGGGCTCTCCCCGCCCGGCCGGGAGGTCCCTGCCGGCGCCTGGGGGATGCCGGGGCAGCGACGACCCCCGCTCACCCTCCCCCCCAGCTCCCCCCTCCCGTGCAGTGGCCCCGGGACGGGCACCGGAGGGGCCGCGAGTGCGGGGCGTCCCGGTCCCTTGGTCACTCACCTCCGGGCCACTCAGTTACCGCCCGGTCACTCGCTCACCTCCCGGCGCCGCGCTCTGAGGCGGGCGGGGGCGGCCGCCGCCGCCTGTTTAAGGCTCCGCCATGGCGACGGGAGGGGCCGGGCCGCCCCCGCCCGCCTCCCCCGGGCCGCGGCACGGCGGGAGCGCCCTCGGGGCGGGGAGACGGAGCCCGGGCAGCGGACCCGGACCACCTCTGGGACACCTTCCACCACCCCATGAAGCCTCTCTGCTTCCCCACGAAACCCTACCGGCACCTGACCAGGTCTTTCCTACACCTCACAAGGTCTCTCCATCACCCTACAAAGCCCCAGCGTTGTCCCACAAGGTCCCTTTAGCACCCCCCGAGGCCCCACCATAAACCCGCGAGGTCTCTCCACCACCCGCTCAGCACAGATGGCCCCTGGCAGCGCTGCTGTGCTTTGCCCTACAGCTCCTTCCCCGGCCCCACACAGCCACCGTGCCCCTCCATAGAGCAACCTTCCTTTGGTGGGTGACACCGTGGACCAAGGCCACTGCCCCGCCTGAGGAGACACTGCCAACCATTCTGGTGTGTCAGGGACTGTGGCGAGCACCTGTGGCCCAGTGAGACACCCTTGGAGCAGCCACATACCAGCACTGCCCACCCTGGCAGGCCGGAGCATGACCACATGCAGAGCTCCCAGTGGGTGCTGCGAGCTGAGGCAGTACCCAAATATTGTGGTTGTCATGGAGCTCCAACGCAACCCACATCCTTTACTCACTGCCCCACCTCAGCTCTTTGCCCACAGCCCGCTTTGATCCCAGTGCTCTGGGCATTGTGGATGATCAGCTGCAGCATCAGCAGGAGCTGTGCATAGCCAGGACACACAGTGTGGGGTTTGCTGCTGCCTTGGGGGTCCTGCAGGCAAATCAGCAGCTTTGGGAACCAGGAAGTAGCTCAAAGTCTTTGGCAGCCTGGGGTCTGTCTGCCCTGGTCCCTGTGCAGAGAAGCTGCAGGTTAAGGACAGACACAGGTGTCCCCATGGCTGAGCTGTTACAGGGCATCAGTTCTGCTCATGCACCCAGAGCCTTTTGCTGTGGGGCACAGCCCCAGCGACAACCTCCCCCTCTTTGCTGAGGGGCACCTGTTCTCTCCTGGGACACTGTTGCCAGTTCTTGACTGGACAAAGCCATGAGCAACCCACTCACACTGATTCTCTCTTGGAGGAAGGTCTGGAGACCTCCAGAGGTAACCACCAGCCGGTTCTGGGTGTTTGAGATCATTACCTCCCACTTCAGAGGTGAGTGCCAGGGCTGGTGCCAGAGGCCGGAGGTGTGTCACAGCACCTGGCCACTTTGGGTAGCCCCAGATGGTCAGACACATGAAGGACCCCACTTTGTTATGCCCCCAAACCAGCCCTGTGGCCCCTCCATCGGGAGCTCCACAGGAGCTGCTCTTTCACAGCTCAGACAGAGGCAGGGTGGCAAGGATATCCTGGAGGGGAGAGTCTAGGGTGGGAAGGGCAAGTGTGGAGGCTCATCTGATGCCAGAGTCCAGGCAGATCTCTCCAAGAAGTGTCTTTCCTCTCTCCAGTTTGTCCTGGTAGAGCTCACACATGGCCAGAGAGCCTGGGAGCTGCATGGAAGAGGTGCCACCAGGAGGACTCTCCTGATCGCACATTCTTCCTGCTCCTCATACAGTATGAAAGCAGCTCCCAAAGTGCAGGGCTCAGAGGTGACAGTGCCTGACTGTGAAGTGGGAATTTAAACCAGCCTCTGTGCAGGCCAGCAAGGACCCAGGGGTGCCATCCCACCTGCAGAAGGTGGAGAAGACCTGTAAACTTCTCTCTGGTTTAAGGACGAGGGAGTAACTGGGGGTTGCCACACAAAGGAAGGTGGTTAAGTCTTGATGAAGCCTTATCCTTAGCTTGCGCTGCAGCTCCCCACCAAAGCAGGTGTCTTTGGCTCTGCTTCCAGCTGACAGCTCCGGAGAGGAGCCAGGTAATGTCTGCTGGAGCATCCAGCAGAACTTGGCAGCGGTGGGCAGCGTGGGAGCCCGGCTCCTCCGAGCCGGCAGCAGGTGGAGGAGGAGCTGGGCATGTCGGCAGCTCTCCTGTAGGAGCTCCAGCTGATCCTTGGGCTGCAGAGCCCAAAGAGCCAAGCGATGGCACACGGGGAGAGCCAGGTAAGGGGAGCGCTGAGCCATGGCTGGTGAGTTGCCCACGGGGTCGGGTTGAGCAGGTCAGGTTTCGGTTCCTAAGGGCTGGGGTTTGTTGTGCGTTTGTTGTCACCATGACAGACCTGTTGGGATGGAGCATGGTCCTTGGCCGGCTCCCGCTGTTCCTCACGCAGCCCGGAAAAGGAAGCCCGGGAGGGGGCTGTGACTTGGTCCGGAGCCCACGGGACGGGCAGGAGTTGAGAGGGAGGCTGCACAGGTCCTGTGATGTGGCGGAGGAGCATGCACATGGCCCAGCTCGCCGGGGACCTTTCCCTTCTAATCAAGGTCAGGATGTTCCCAGGCTATCTCCTGCCCCAGGGACCTAAATGAGCCGAACACTCCAGCGCTCACCCCAGACACACCGAGGCCCACACACAGCTGCATCCCCGAGGTGCAGCTTCGGCTGCTGGGCTGGTTCCTCCCGGGGCTGTGTCCCTCTCCCCACCCTCACACAGAGTCCGGAGTGCTGTGACCGCTCACGGTGCAGCTCAGAGCTTGCAGGAGGGCACAAGCACAACCTCAGAGCACCCTCTGTGCTCACGCTCATCTTCTTCGCCCCTCGCTTCCCCCCGAGGCTGGGCACCGCAGCCTCCCGGGAGTCATCCCGTTTCAGGAATGAGTCGCTGGCTCGGCCGCGTCTGGGGTGGGATGAGGTTATGCCGGAACGCCGCTTCTCTAGCGCGAGTTGCTACAAACAGAGGGAAGTGTTTCGGAGATTGTGCAATATGTACACGGTCGCCCCAGCAACAGCGTGTCCACAAGGCATTAGCGGGGCTTAGCTGTGGCTGCTGAGCGATCGGGGACCGGGGTGTGCTGTGTCCGTGCCGGGTGTGCCACCGAGCACGGGCTGCGGTCGTGCCATGCACGGCACCGGGCACAGGAAGGGGGGAAAAGCTCCATCCTCTGACAGGAACTTCCTTTTCCCCACCCTGCAACTCAAGGCAGCTCATTGAGATGCTCTCAGGACGTGTCAAAAGCAGCGCAGGAACAGACTCACACAAAATCATTTCCCAAAGGAAGGTCCCCTTGACTTCAAAGAGGAAACAAAGAAACTTGAGCCAGGCCCAAGGATGAAAGTAAGCACGACGTGCATCCCATGCCAAGGCGGAGGCTTGGAGCAGGCACTGCGGGGCCTGGCACAGCTGCCAGACAGTGGCCAGGAACTATGACATGATTTCAGAGGACTGTGGAAAGCTGTCATCCTGAAAATCATTGCTTCTTGCTAATAGAAAGCCACAGTGTCTTGTGGTGGAAACAGCTGGTCCAGGGCACTGCCTCCAGCTGATGGGAGAGTTCACACCCTGGCAAAAACCTTTTATTTAGTGCTGGTGAAGGGGCTTGAGGATGTCAGACCTCAATGTGTCTGCAGCAATGCTGAGCTGAAGGCATCAGGACTTCTGCTGTCAGGACCTTAACCCAGCTCTCTTATGGTCTTGGGCTGCAGCTTGTGGTCACTGCAACCCTCTGGTGCTGAGCCCAGGACAGCTCTGCCCACATGCTGGACTCTGCAGCAGCACCCTAATGGGACTCATTCCTTCGGCTTACTGCCACAGGTCTGCTGTGGACCTTCCTCAGGCAGAGCAGCAGAAATGCCATTTGCACTTGAGCCTGCAGGGTAGCATCATTTAAGACCCAAGAGGACAAAAGCAAGGTTGGGAAGGAGAGTCCAGGACCTAAAACCATCTCAACCTCACCATTTTCACTCTTGGGTGCCCACTGTGCATCTTCAGCAGTGTTCCTTTGATGTGGTTGTGGCAAAGACATAAAGCCCAGCCCATTTCAATCACCATGTGGCACACACAACCCTCCTGCTGCCCGTGAGCTTTTGGAGATCAGAGTCCAACACTGGCAGTGCTGGGAGCCCGTCCTGCCGGAGCCTGGCTCTTGGCTCAGCACCCAGCTGCTCCAACGCACAGACACAGCTTAGCGTGTTTGGCAGCCTTGAGTTATTCAGCAGAGTGGAGCAAATGTTCCAGCTGAAGGCAGCAGAAGGATGTCCCTGCCCAGGGTCCCATGGGCATCCTGTTGGCCTCCAACAAAAAGGGTAGGCTCCCACACCTTGCAGAGAATCCTGCAGGGCTGGGAAGAACCAGTACATCCCAGCAGCTTATGGGGCTCTGCACCGGTTGTTGGGGGCTCTGGGGGCAGAGACCATTCTCAGCTGGGCATCTCTGTGTGTGACAGGGGAATTTGAGGCTTGCAGGCTGTTCTTAGCAGGACAGGGGGCAGGTGAGCACAGCCTCGGAAGGGAGGAGGACTAAACGCTGAACCTCGGGGTGAGCCCCAGGCTCCTGGAGAGAGGGTCATGTCCCAGAAAACTGTAGGACATCCCCTTCCCTCCCATCTTGAGCCCGAAATGTGGCACCTCAGGACATGCGTGACCTTTCTTTCCCTGGACATCTGATAGCCCAGGAAACCCAGTTCCCCTCAGCCCAAAGAGCACAGCAGCCTTTCTGCAGCACAGTGCAGAGCTGGCTGGGCCTCCTCCCTCTGGTGCTCACCCTGCTCCAGCACAAAAACCAGGCTGGGTTACACAGCTCAGGGAGAAGGTGGTCTGATCCCTACCCCTCAGGGAAGACACTCCCATCTAACACCCAAAAGGCCCTGTGGAGAGGGGACTGCTGTCACCCCCACACCAGTTACAGTGCTGAGCCCTTCTGGGACTCCAGAGGCTTGGGGAGAAGCGAACCAAACAGCCTGGGGATCATCAGCTGGGCAGAGCCAGGAATGGCTGCAAAAGAAAAGAGGAAACTATTTAGCCAAGAGTATAGAAAATTTTATTGTGGCCAGAGCTACTGAAGAGCTCCATACATGATTTTGGGACTGATTCTGCAAGGACAGAGTAAGAAAACACACAAGCTCTGCTCAGGGGCACCTGCTGCAGAGAAATTACTAATGCTTTGTGGTGGAGGGACAGTTGGCCTTGGAAAACCATGAGCCCAGCATTGCTGCAGGATGTAGTTTCCTTGGATGACAGTGGACATGAGGAGAAACAACAGGAAGGACTTTGTCTAACTGGGACCCATGGGTGAGCAATGCTCTGGTCTCTGCAGACACCCAGTGCCATGGCTGCTGGCCCACACTCACCTGCTTTTCTAAAGGGTCACACAGCCAGCAGGTACCACTGGCCACAGCAGCCAGGGAAGCTGCAAGGAGTGTGACCACAGGCCAGCCCTTCCTGCAAACTGAGACAAAATTACTTCAACAGCTACATGAGACTTCACTTTTTCTGATCAACAGATCATGTAATTTGATGAAGAGTCAAAGCTCCTCATCCCAGTTCTTTCAGGAGACAAAAATCAGACAACAGAGAACAGTGTTAAGGCAGCCCTTTAAAACACCTGCAAGTCTTTCTCCCAGGCTAGTCTCTCCCACCAAGGCTGGGAGTCCAGCCTGCCTGTCCAGTGCTGGCTGTGCCCAAAGAGCCCTTGTCCCCCGATCCCCTGTCCTGCTCTGACCCAGTTCTAAGGAATGGTCTCAGACTGAGCTAGACAAGGGGAGAACAGCTTAGCTTGACTCTCACAGCACCCTGCTTTGTCCTGTCCTTCCCTAACTGGCACCCACTGTAGCCTGGAGAAAGGTCAGTTGTGCCTTCCATGCATCAAAACATTTGGAAGAGTGATGAAGACTCCCCTGGCTTCCTTTTCTTTGCTGGTGCACCTTTTTGTTCACAGAATCAGCAGGGTGATGTGCTGGGGATGTCTGGAAATGTGCATCCAGCCACGCCAGTGCTGCTGCTCAGGGCTGTGCCAAATCCTGTTAGACATGGCCATGCCAGTGGTAAAGCCCATGGAGACGTGTGTGTAGCTGCTATCTGGGCTCTGAGATTAGATGGCTGCTAGGCAGATCTGGGCTTGCTGGAAGACCAGCCTCAGCACTCAGCCAGGAATCTGGAACGGGGCATGCTGCCTGGGGAAGCCACAAGGGCAGGGAGAGCCCAGGAGCTCTAGGATGGTAACCCAGACAGCTCTCTGCAGCTCACCCCCAGCACAGGGTGCTGTGGCTCAAGGCACTGGCCATGTGCCCCCGTCTGCTGTGGGATCTTTCTGCACTACACATACCTCAGGCTTGGCTGTGGACTAACACAGATCTGGCAGCTCAGGAACTGGAAAGGTTTCAGGGCCTGCTGTATCCCAAAACTTCTGAAGAGAATGCTGCAGCATGGGGCACCCCAGACTGCTGGGAAGGGGGAGCAGGCCAAACTATGCTGCCTTACAGAGAACATGCTGGCGGTGGACTTGGCTTGAAGGTGCACAGTGGAGAGCGGTATAGGGATGGGGCAATCCTGAGGTTACTCCCTGACCACCTGCTGAAGCCCCTGAGCATGATCCAAAGACTGACAGGGTGTAGGCAGATGGGAAATACAGCTTTCAGGGTGCAGGGAACGGCAGAGGTGCAGCCTTGTTCTTCCCCATACACTCTGCTGTGAAGTTACTGCAGTACCAGTGTGCAGAGGGCCCAGAGGGGTGGGCCCTTTCCCAGGGAAAGCACTTGAGCTCTCTTGAGCAACAAGTCTACCTCAGGTTTGCCACCTTGCTGCCTCTTGCCTTTGGTTGAGGATGAGAAATGTCCCACTGCAGCCTGATAGCACGTGCACAGTGAGTCCTGTAGGCCTCTACACAGCACTAATGCCGTTCCCAAAGGCCATGGCTTTGGAAGGATGATCCCTAGGCCGCTGTGGTGCTTGTCCTTATGTCCTTTGAGCATGGATCATATGTGCCCACACGCTGCTTGCTGGTGCATTTTCTGTGGTCAGGCTCGGACGTGCTCTCACTGGGCTGGGGCTGAGGGACAAGAGGTTCTCCACTGCTCTCACTTACAAAGACAGCAGGCATCTTAGAAAAAAGTTCCAGGTCTCGTTCCACATGTCTGTCCTGTTGGCAGCTTCTCCTTTTGCTCTTGTGCTCAGAGTACAGATTCTTCCTCCTGACTCCTCTGGGATTGTCTGTGGACAAGGGATAATGTTGAGAGTTGCTTGAGTTATTCTTAGGAGACCCTTGAAGGACTGTGTCCCCAAGGTGAGTCTGAGCCACAGGAATCTCATCCATGGACTCAGCAGACTCTGAGTGATAGTCAGCAGGGAGTCCTGCTGCCTGGATGAGGCCCATGCTACTGGGGGACACAGCAGCTCTCAGAGGAAAAGCTGGCACTAAGAGGTGAAGGCTGTGGGAAGGTGAGGTGGCAGCAGCCATGGCTGGGAACTCTGCAGATGGAAATAAAGGGAGAAGAAAGCTTAAGGGGAGAGAGATCTCTCAGCCCCACAAACACATCAACAAGCTCAGGAACTCTGCTATGCCTGATCCACTAGAGTTAAAGCAAATCATACATATATTTATGCCAAATTCAGCAGAGAAGCTGACTGGTGCACTCTCACCTGACTGGGGATCTGGGAAGGAGGGCTGAGGTGTACCATGTGCTTTCCATCTGCTGTCCGTTGCTGAGGAAGAAGCTTTCTGCATTTTCTTTCTTCTTTTCTTCTGTTGCTGTGAAAGCAAGTGGCCCAAGAGAAGGGAAGTCACTTCACCAGCCCAAAGTAACGAGAATTTTTTTACTTGTTACCTCTTTTTAATTCTTCCTACTTTGAATAACAAGCTCTAGGTATAACCAAAGTCCAAGGATATTTTATCGTTCAAGACTGAGCTACTATGAAGCAGTCATAGAGAACAGGCATTTAATGAACACACACCCACACATTATCTGCCTACAGTGCCCCTCTGTGTGTAGGTACCTTTAAGCAGTTGCCTCATTAAGCTGTTGCCTCATTAAGCTGGGGGTTGTACGAGACGCTGGTCACTTGCATTTGTAAAGCCAAACTGGAAGAGGGGACCAAAACTCACAAAGCACAGGATGTCCCAAGAAAGGGACAGTCCTTGTCCCAAATACAGTATAGCTGAAAAGGATTTTTTCTTACCATCTAGATGGCAAGACTGATTAATAAGCTTGGAGGAAAGAGGAAAAGCACCACCACCTGCCATTTGAGCAAGAGGAGAGAACATGTGGATGCAGATACATGAATCTCAGGAGCCCAGTCCAAGACTTTGGAGAGCTGTTCCATACACTCAAGCTCCACATCCACACACACCATCTTTCCCTGGGCAGGTGCTTTATCTGAACATTTAAACTGTTGGATTTTGCTCTACAGTAACATGCAGAGCTTCTTCCATCAACAAACAGTACAGACAGAGTCACTGAGCTGCACTGGGGCAGCAAGGCATTGGATTACAGCTGTGTTACAGCTGTGAGCTTATGAGGGAACTGTAGGATAGCTCTGATCAGGCCTTTAAGCAGAGACAGGAGAACATCACCTGGATTTGGTGACTGCAGGGCACAGCCACAACTGCAGACACACACTGAGGGGAGGCAGGGGGTGAGCAGGGGGTAAGCACAGCCTGCTCTAGAGTGAGCATGGCCTGGGTGAGTTGTCAGCAGCAGGTTGGGTGTGTGGCAAATCCTCCTTACCTGGGAAGGGGCCACAGAGTGAAGAGATGGGGGCTCAGGGGATGAGCTCTGCTTGGGGTCACCTTCTTGCTTGCGTACATAGAGCTTTGGAAAGCTAAAAACACAGCAGACACACAAGGTGATTCCCTAAGACAGGACTTAAGTCTGATGCCCTCTTTGCTTGCACAAAAACACCAGCCTGACCACAGCCTCCCCCGCCTTACCCAACATTCCCAGCAAAACTGCAGGGGAACTTTTCCTGCACAACTGTGCAAAATAAGAAGGAAATCTCCAGGGACACAAGTTAACAGGAAAGGATTCATTAAGAGGCAAGGATCCTGTTTTCCCCTGAGTGCTTGCCTGTGTTATAAACTTGTAACTGTTGTGATGCATCTCTGGACAACCTGAAATCATGTAACTATAATGAGCTCAATATAGGAGTTACAGAACAAATCAGGCAGCCTTAAAATCATTTTAATATAAAACAATTAATAGAAATCTGTTTCATATAAAATATTTAATATAAAACGGCCTAAAGAGAGTATTCTAGGAACTGTATTTTCCCAGAGGAGGGAAGGAAAGTATTCCTGCAAGTATTTACCCTCCTGAAACTCAAAGATTTCACCATGCCTTGGTCAAAATACTGGTGTTCCCTATCCTCCTAAGTACTTTTGTCTTAGGCCCTACCAGTGACCTTGATAACAATTTCCCATTCACCACACATGCTGCTGGGAGGATCTTATCCTCAACTTTTCTCACCTTTTTCCTGAAGTTACTGTTGAGAATTCCTCTACTTGAATTCCAGGGTCTGTATAGCCAGGATTACCTGACAATAAGTCTGCTTCCTGGAAAAAAAACCCAAACCCAAACATTTTCAGACTAATACGAACACAGAGGGGAGAAGAGGGATTTTCATTACAGATGTATTCTTTTTCGTCATGGCAGACATTTTTTTTGTCCTTACAGGTAGCACAGCAGGAATCTGCTGCTTAAGAAGATGGAAAGCCAAGACTGGCAAAATTAGAAGTCTTCTATTCATTTATTTAGTCCAGCCAGGATTTCATGTGACTCAAAACCAAATCACACTTACAGAGGTCAACTTAGTCATTTCTTGGGACCACATTCAAAATACCACTTAAAGCTTCCATTAGTTACACAGTTCAATCTGAGGAGCTATGCAGTGAATGCATAATATGTCTTTTAAATGCAAAATGGAGGTGAGGAAGATGGAAGCATGCAACATACAGGAAAAACATTAAATGTTTTCTGCTTCTGGTGTGATCCTGTATGGCTAAGACCTGCTGATTTTTAAAAATGAGTGTGATATATTGCTTATTTGCCTCAGGTATAGATGAGTTCAGAGTAATGACAGCTGAACTTGAAAACTGTGTATTTTCAGAAACCTTACAAGAATAAGCCTCCAAAATCCAAGTGCTGTGTTACAGGAAAGGACCCCAGTTCTCCCTCAAAAGCACCCAGTTAAGATGGTCAGAGTACCAAGGGATGAAGGGTATGAAGCCCTGCTATCAAAAAAGGATAAACCATGCTCAGAAGAACCTTGACACCACTTATCAGCTGCTCTTAAACTTGAATAATCATCAAGATAACTTATTTGCAAGTATTTCAGTGTGCAGTAACTATAAAGATATTTTAAAGTAACTTTCAGGTTAAGATGGAGGGGTTTAAAACATGATAGGCATTAGCTTCAAAAATAGCTAAAACAAGCTCATGAAGACCTATTTTTCTGAACAGCCTGATCAGCAAATTTGAGAAAATGAAGTCAAAGCTGGACATGCCACAAATGGGCTCCTGAGAGATCCAGGGCCTCTGCACTTCAACAAATTCATAAACAATCAACAAAAGAGCAGAGCAGTGAGAAGCCTGGTGATGACAGTCCCTGATGTAAGGCATTAAAAATGAAAGCCAGCCGCAAAGAGCTGCAGAAGATCTTTGCAGTATTGAATTACAGGGTAGTAAAATGGCACCAAAAAATCAATATTGCTAGAGGTAAAGATGGAAAGTGAAGCATGTGGGAAAAGTAGTGTAAATGTTATATACAAAGCAACAGTCTCTGAACTAGAAAAGAATCCATGGAGCTGCACATTCAGTGGCAGCTAAGAAATAATTTCAGATATTAGGAATAAAAATGAAAGGCAAATAAAAAAAGAAAATAAAAAGTAATTTCAGCTGTTTTATAGATGGTAACACAACATTTGAAGGGGATTGGTTTAGGAATCAAAAACATGACTTTCTGATTTAAAAATTTATCCAAGTGCAAGGTTAATAATCTGCAGAAATTTACTACATGCATTCAATTAGAATTTGTAACTCAAGTCAGATCATCACTCATCACCAATTGAACACAAAGTGTGCACAAATGTCTCCTCAAAGCTCCTTGGGGACACTTACAATCAAGATTTACATTCAGGCCTCATGCACCTGAGTCACAAATGAGTGTACAGCCAGGAGATGCAGGTCTTTTCAGAGGAAAGCACGTCATGGCTGAAATGAGCTGCAGCAGGAGACATCCCACTGCACAGAATAACTGAAAACAATCAGGATTCAATGTCCACAGCACACAAACAGGACTGCAGGACTGGCATTTCAAGGGAGCTTAATAAATGATTCATCTTGAGAATAACATGGACAATTTCTTTCCAAGCAGGGAATGAAAGAGCCTTTTTAAATCCATTTTGTTCATTTCAGCCTTCTATAAATAATGTAGAACCAAAGCAGCCACATAAATGAAAGTAAAGCGTTAGAGCTGACTATGAAAACAAATGAGACTCAATCAGTAGAAAATACAATGTTCTCTCACAGTGTGACACAAACTACAACCACAGCACAGACTCCAAGCCTCCCTCTGCTACCAGGCATGTAACAGGAGAATCAACATCCTCCCACTGCAGCATCAAGACAAGCCACCCTTTGCAGCTGGGTTGTCAGGATTCAGCTGCTGCTCCTGCTGAAAGCAGACTGCTGGATTGACAGACTGCCCAAGTTGTGCCCCTGTGCAAATCCTGGCCACGTTCACCAAATTCCAGCTGTGACCACCCCAAGGTCCATGGTTTACAAGGCCAGGGTGGATTCAGCTCCCTTGCCCACTGCAGCTGCCCTTATCAACCTCTTCAGTGACAGGAAGTGCCCTGAAGTGCTGGCTGGCTGGAGGGGACGCAGAACTGAACAGGAAAAATGTTCTTGTTCCAAGGAAAGTGGGTCTGTTTCAAGTGTTGAGGCTGAGAGTGAAGACTAAGTTCATCTTACATTGACACTGGAAGAAAGAAACAATACTGAAAATGTAAGGGAAGCTGAATAAAATCTGTGTTTAGTATTTAAAATCAAACCTCACCAACCTGAATCAGTTTCCAAAGCAAGTTCAAAGCTTTAGGAATGTGAGAAGAATCACATCCCAGCTGGCCTCATATGAAAGCCAGCTCCCTGGAATGAATGCAATTCTGCATTAAAGCATAGGATTTGGTTTAGTTTATATTTCTTTGGACTGCAAATGACTACAGAAAAAATGGTTACTTGCACATCCTGCTTTAGGTATGGTAATAGAGGCAAAGGCTCAATGTGGCCAACTGTTTTGCATTTTTTGTGACATCTGAACCACTTAAATGTGCAAAATTAGGGCTTTTACTTTGTGGGTCCTAAAGGTACATAAGAATCCTTTATCCTGAACAAGAATCCTTTAACCTGAACATAGCCGAAGACTTAACCACAGACCTACACGGAAAACTGAAGCCAAAATCAACACCCAAGCTTGAATAAGGCTCAAAAACAAGCATTAAAGGGGAAATGCATGTTTCTTCTTAGTCCCTAAAATGAATGAACAGTTCAGACAAAAGTGGGAAGAGGATGATTTCCATTTTATGCTTACAACATGTTGGATCAATTACAAAGGGTTGCAGTGTTCAAGCTAAAGAAGGCTGTATTCAACACAGCTCACAAAAGGCAAGTCACTTGGTGTCCTCCTACTCCAATCTATTTGTTTGTGTTTATCTCTGGTTGCTATGTAAGAAACAAGGAAAATCTGGTGGGTTAACATTTTTCTTAACAATGTTACTGGGCATCATCCAGTCTTTCTTGTTCCCCAAGGTACTAACTGCAGTCCTGAAACATCAAACTCCTTTTCACCCTGCTCCTTCCAGGCTTGCTGCTTCAAATTAACCATATTCACACATTTCTACGTAAGAACCAGTGCAGACAGGAGACCATCACTGAATGCCAATCCCCAAATGTGCACACATACATGAAGTCCACCCCTGCTCAAATACATTTTAAGTATTAATTAAAATTCAGTAATGAGATGATTAGAGCTAATGCTTTATTATTGCTTTAATTTTCACAGTAAGCAAAGCTCTGTGAAACAAAGTGCCAAATATTTTTGTTGTTATGGAAACCTCTGTTTAAACTGGAAGTTCAACTTTTCCAAAACAGTAAAAAATATATATGAAAAGCTTCATATTATACAAAACTGAATGAGCTCACTTTCCCCTTTGCTTTGATAGGGAAGAACTATGGATGAACCCAGAGAGATCCCAGTATCTCTACACAGAATACTTGGATGAAGCTTTTATTTAATTAATTTCTTATGAAATATAGAACTGTTTGTATAGTAGATAATTTACTTGCATAAAATGAAAAGTTACACATGACTGAGAATCACAGAATAATTTAGACTAGGAATAATTTCTGGAAGTTTTTAGTTCAATCCCCTGCTAAAGTCAGTACGGAACGTGTTCAGTCAAAATTTGAGTTAATCCAATAATTTATTTTGCCTTGTAGCAAAATAAATTACACTGAACCTCTCAATTCAGAGCCTGATATATCTGCCTCTGCAGAGTCTAGCAGCATTTAAGAGCTTGTAGAACTCTTTTTACAGAGATATAGATCAACATGGTAATAACATCATGGTAATAACAAGGACCCTTATCACTGTATAGACTCATTCCAAAGAAAAGCACATATCTGGGTCGTTTCTTAAAAACTGGTGTCCTTTTCACTTTCAAGATGGTTAAATTATTGGTATTATTAGCTGCTCAATTATTAGCCCCAGTTTCTCCAGCCTTAGAGCCTGTCTCACTTGAAGTCATGACACAAGCCCCCAAGATGTGCAGTGCCACCCAAACAGATGGTCCTGTCCTTCTTAGGGACAGGATTCTTCCCACTCTTCAGTCACCCTCATTTGTGCTAAGCCAGGCATTTATGTGACTGCTTGGTGAACCAAATGGGAGGGAGCTGGGCCAGCTCAACTATTATTTTAATAAAGTTTATTGTTACTCAGATGAGTTCCCCCACCCTGTCCTAACGAACAGCTGTGCTGGCAGAAGAGACAAGATAGTGCAGGGCCCAAAACAAGTGGTGGAGGAAGAGAGTGGGTGGGATTGATTCCTTTGAAAGCAGTACTTGCTTACACCTAAAGTGTTCATGGAATTACAGGCCTTGCGCTCTCTCACATCCTACTCAACTCCATCAAAGTATGTCTGAAGTCTTATCTCTAGCAACTGCCTTTAAAATATGGAGCTGAAGAAAGTGAAGCAAAGTTTACACTGCAAACAAGCAAGACTGTTTTTGAGAAATGGACTGAAAGTAGGATGAGTACCTGACTGGGTCTCACTTGGGAGGAACAAGACTCCTGTTTCTTGTCCACCTTGTCTGGCTGCTGCTGGGGACGCTGCTGCAGGATGTACTCGTACGTAGACAGCTTGTGCCACACTGAAAGGGACAAAAGAGACCTGTCAGCACAGGAAAGGCCCCTCCCTGACTGCACTTACACAAGCAGGCTGGATGACTGTACAATCAAATAGTAACTATAAACATGAAAAACTGATAATCTAAGCCAAAAGTACCTGTGCACTGTACATCCTACTATATTCTTTATTGTCACCATCACAATGCTTTCTTAAAAGTCCTGCTATTCTAAAGTCTCCTAGAATGGTACAGCCTTCTATAGCAATTTGTTCAGTTCATTTCAGAGCAAATCCATTATTCATGTCCAACAGGGGTAAGATCTGTACTGTACAAAAAGCTCAGTGAGCAATCGGAAGGTATGTGGTGCTAAATGGAGAGAAGAAATTGAGCAGGTTAGTGTGTCCTGTAGTGACTGAGACACTTAATGTGCAAACCAGAGAGCACCAAATGCACAGCTTGCTTCGTGCCAAACAGATGTGCCCAGAGTTCACATGTCCCTGACTTTATGAGCTCTCCAGGTCCCCATGCAAACACATCTGCTCCCATGAATGACCAAAAGCATGTGACATTTCTGAGCAACTTGGTTTCTTCATGAGACCCAAAATCTTATGAGAGTCTAAAACGCAGACATTCTTCCCATAATGACCTTAAGTAGTTTTAGAGAACAAACCCCAGAAACAGATGTTGAAGGGTTTTAGTGCATAGCCTGGTAGTTACTCCTCCTTTTTTTACAGAAGCATAGCAGTTAAAGAAGATGCCTAGGATCATCTGGACTAAAATCCTCCCTCTACCTGAAGATGTTTTCATCAGTGATATCTTACCTCTCAAAACCATGCCCTGAACACAGGACTGCTTCACAGAGAAGTGGGGGAGAGCAGAGGAGAGGTGCCCCTCTGCTAAAGCAATCACCTTATGAAGAAATAAAAAGGATCTTTTTGGCCAGGAAGAGAGAACATAGAGATGAATGTGAGTCTGCAGCCAAGTGATTACTTAACAGGGACAGTGCAGGCTGCTGGCAAGTGCTCCTAGAATGGCACCCTTTGCTTTCTTTGAAAAACAGAATATTGCTTCATAAGGAAAGGCTTATCAACCATTTTTAATCTAGATTTTGTCGGTTTCTGAATACTTACAGTGTAACTTTTAAAATATTTTAATAGAGCTATTTAGTTAAAATACTTCATTTTTTGGCCACATAACACTGCAGCACATAACGTGCAAAATACGATCACAGTCTGTGAATAACCCTATATACTTTCCTATATTCCCTTCCTATTCCCTACTATTTTTTTTTTTTATTCTGCTATCAGCCTCACAGTATTGAAGTGCCCTGCTTCACCAAATGCCTCTAGAACTGAGTCTGAATCAGGACTAGTAATTTTGAATACACGGACCTACTATTTTGAGAATAACCTACTTCCTTTGAGTGATCACAGTGAGTAGTAATTAAACCCAGCAGAGTAACTCTGAAATTTTCACTGTGCTTGTAACAAAACTAGATACTAAATTTTCAGTCGTACCTGACTTAAGCCATTTTTTATGGGAAGCCTAAGGGCAGTACCACTCACATGGGTGCTATTTAATTTCTGTAATTTAATTACTGGAAAAACAGTGACCAACAGTAATTACATTTGAATTGGTAAAGTGTATTTCTAGTCCCAAAAGAGGGTAGACAGTTCATTACAACACTGTCTACCTTAAAGCATTCAGAGGAGACTATTAACAATTACAGGTACGAAATAAGAGGAGTTTAAGTTCAGACATACTTTGTCTATCTCCCTGAAACCCAGCTGTAAGTGCAAATGCAGTGGTTAAGTGCAATGCATACACATATGAAGCACACCATATAGGCTTCAGGATGGTAACATCCCTCTTTAAAGCAAGGGCTTACACACTACATTCTGCACAGCTGGGAACAGTTTCATTAGGGCAGCAGATTATAATGTAATTAATTCTTAAAAAAAAAAAAAGCAATAATTCTGTTTCTATGTTAGTAATAAAGATTTAGAATTAGACCAAAAGTAGAAGTTAATTTGGCTCTAAATTTATTCTGAAAAAGGAGAAAGAATCACCCCAAGACAAGAGCAGCAAAATCTCCCCCAAGCCCAGAGCAGAACTAGTGGTAAACACGGAAGTTTCTGTCTAGCAGATAAAGCAGGTCACTGTCTCAGGCAGGGAGCACCCTCTTGTGGAAGCTGTACACAAGGACAGGATAAATATCACTCAGGACTAAACTGAATATTCCTTTTCCATCCAGAAGATACCTACCTGTAGTGACCCCGGCTTTGTTATGCTTTTGTCTTTCCACGGTGCTAGATCAACCTTTTACATCTCCAGGCAGTGACATTGACCCAGAAAGGCCAACTGTCAATTCTGCCAAGGAAGTAAAATTGCAGTGTGCCCAAATTTCAGTCAAGCTCAAAGAGGCTCTAGAAGGAAAACGACTGTCAGTGTCCTCACTGAGTGCACTGTCCATGCCAGCTGAGGAACACTCACCTATTGAACACTACACTTCAGCAGTGCAACTGTTTTGCTTCTGGAGCTGTGCTGGTTTGTGCTGACCTAGTTTGTGTAGGCATCTGTAGGTCTGTTAACTGAGAACCTGAAAATCCATCCAAGGATCCTCTGTAACCGCTGTCCTCACTTCTCTTCCACCACATCCCTTCTTCCCTAGTTCTGGCACCACCAACTACTGCAAATGTAAGATCTTTCCCTATCGTTACTTTCATCAGCAGCCAAAAAGCATTGGCTTAATTTTAGATGATGGCTGAAAAAAGGTTTTTGATGCCCATCTGTACATAAACAAACATAAATATCCTTTCTTGACAGTGAAACAAGCAGTAGATCTAAAGAGGAGGCTTTCTGAAAGCCTCTTCCTCTAAATTACACAAGTCTTCTTGTATCAGTATGGTAGAATTTCCATAAAGGGACCTTAACCTGGATGGCAGTGCTCCAGTCAGAAATTTAACTCAGTACATCCCCATTTCTCTGGGGTAAGGGAAATACATGCTCTCTCACACAACAGAAGTCCTGGGGAGCACAGTGAGGAGACTCACAAAGGCCATATGCAAAATCAATCTGAATCTGCCATCACCGGCACCAAGCTGGGATTGACCAGTTCATCCCACCTGGCCTCTCCAATACTCTCCCATGTGCTTTCAGTTTCAGGATAACATAGCTTAAACATGGCTGCAGAGGCCCAACACAAGTTCCACATTACACATGCACTGATAAGCCTACCTGAGAGTGGGGGAAACTCAGAAATATAATGTTAAATCCCAATTTTGTACCTTTTCAACGGCAATCTTGCACAATCAGTGTATATTAGTGACACGGGTGAACACACAGTGAATGCAGGATGAATAGAAGCTAAGCAAAAATGAAATGGGGGTGTAGATGACAGGAACAAAACACCTACAGAGATAGATGTGAAAGGTCAAGAGGTGGCCCAGCAGGATCATGGTCACTAGGCTCAGAAGAATAAAAATCCCAGCTGTGACCAAAATGGCAGGTGCCCGAGTCTCAACAGGAGATGCAGGAAGAAACACAAACCAGCGGTCCATGTGGTTCCTCAGAGCTGCAAAACAAACAGAGCTGGAGGTAAGTAGATTGTCCAGGTATGAATTATCTCTAAATAAACTTTACTTTATGGAAATCTTGTTAACTCAAAAGTAGCTGCAGACCCATTGTGCCCTGGAGGCCTAAGAAATCTGGTGCCTGCAGGGCTTTTAGGAAGAGCAATTAGATCTGTAAGGAAAGACATTCCATCCAGCTGAGCAGAGATACTCTAACAGAAATATATCATTGAAGCAGTAAAGAATGGAGCTCCTCCTCAGTGGAAGAGCTCACAGAATCCAAACCCTCATGAAGACATGCTGGCTGATTCCCAGGATGCTCATGTGAAGCACTGCTGTACCATCAAAGTGCTGGTCAGAGCGAAGCACCGTGGGGTCGACGAAGAACTCCACAAAGACGTAGAAAGCAACGAGCAGCAGAAGCCCCAGGCCCAGAATGGCAGACAGCACACTGTTCAAAAAGAGCCTGCCAGGAAGGAGAGAGGTCTCAGTGGCTTCAATAACATCACACATACAATTCAATATCCCAGCCTCTAATAAAAGATAGAGACAGCTATCTCAAATTACTGTCACGCTTTCTTACACTTTTGATAGATACTGGTGAACAGCTTTACTTATTTTTTGTTACCCTGAGGGACTAAACTGTGACCCTTCACTGCAACCACGGTTACAAAACAGTCAAGTATATCTACGACAGACAAAGAGCTCCCTGCACAAAATCAGAAGGCAGTGTAACATGGCACCCAACAACACCACCACTTTGCTTTCCATGGAGTTTTAGTGCAGGAAAGTAAACTGAGAAGCATCAGTGATAGTCTCCTTACTCTTATCTGAAACCTGGCATGGATTAGAGGTCCCTATATGCTGCCAACTGGCAGGTCTCATAGGGAAAGCATGTGATCTGGATGCAGGTTGTTTCAGATCGGAACAGCACCATCATGGTTCCATTTCTACTCCAGCTCTCAGAAGCACTAAGGACACCCACTTAACATCCTGTAAGCTTTTCCTAATACCACATAATAACTCTATGTTCTCTGTTTTAATTTACAGATGTTCAGCTACAACATTCTAAGTTCAGGAATTTTATCCCTGGTTATTTGAATGTCATGATTATGCTTGTATTTTCTGCCTAATTTTCTCATGACTGATTCTATTCAGCCAGGGGATAAAAGAAAAGTGGTTCTGCATGGCTAAATACCGACTGGACTGAGCTACAGGAGAACCTTGGAAAGAGAAGGAGCCACATCATTAATGCAGTGTTATGCTTCTGTCACAATCCCAAGCTCTTACCAGTAATTCCTTTCTCCCACACAGTTGTTGAGCCATTTGCAGTGATGATCAAAGCCACACACACACTTGTTGCAAGTTCCACAGTGCTTTGACTTGGCACTCCTGCCAAAGGAAGGGTGGCATTAGTGTGGCAGCATCAGCTCACTACTGTGACTTTTCAGTGACTCAAGCACAGGGGGATATAGCAGCAGAGATCCTGGTAATAGTGAGTAAACCTTCTGCATCAGGAGTACTTTATCTCCCAAACTCATCTGCCACTGTTGGACCACAATCCCAAACACTACAAAATTCACCTTTCAAGGCACTGCACGATTTTTAATTTGGAGATTTTTGAATTCTTATTTGAATCCCTTCAGCAGTTCTACAGAGCTTGATCTTAATGCCTGCCCTCCAAGCATTTCCTGCTACTGGTCAGCATCCAGCCAGACAAGCACACACACACACAAGTTACACACTTTTAGGTAAAACACCAACACCCAGGGAACATGGAACACTACAGCCCTCTCCACACATGAGCAATGAAATAAAACACAAAATCCTGTGCACATTTGACAGAAGGCCCCTACCCAATTACCTGAACCCTGCCACAAGATAAAGTTTAACTTGCACTGTAGCAGTCCAGGGCTCAGTTTCAAATCTTACAGTCTGACATTAAGGACTAGTGGTGAAGTGCAATGGTGAAGAAGACAGAGCAGTAGAAAGAAAAGAGAAGATACTTACACATCTACATCACAGACATGGCAGTGATGGTTCTCAATGACATGTGCGTGTTGGTTACGGTTGAAGGTGGCCAGAGGCCCCAGATAGTTTTTTTCTCTCACGTTTGCATCCGCAGGGTCAATGGAGACTGCAGTAAGATGAACAACTAAATGGTAGATAAAACACACTCCTGGACACTGAAGTACACAGTTAAGGACTTAACACGTGTCTTTTAATCCTTAACACACAAATCCTACACAGATGAGAAATTTATGATGTAGAATTCCTTTGTAACAGATTGCAGCATATTAATCTGAGCTTTATTGATAGAGGTGTTTGACTTGTAATAAATGTCCTCTGGAAAAAGACAACAAAATCTACAGGACCATCCCTCCTCATTATGTACCACTCTGCCTTGCAGAAGTGTCCTTCCTAGCACAGGGTGTTTTTAAAAGTTACCTTGACTTACCAGAATCTGACCCCAAGTGCAGACTGCTGACATAGGTCCAAGTTTCTTAGTCCATACAGACTCCTTGGAAAGGAGAGTGGTTAAGGCTGTGCATATGCCCTTTCACAAGATCAGACTTCCAAGAAAAAAAAGTCACATCAAGGAAGTAGTATTGATTACCTTGCTTTCCTTTTCCTTAGCCAGAATTCCAAGGAAGAGGAGCACACCTTTAAAGTAGGCTCCTACACAGTTTACAGACAGGACTCAGGATTTGTCACTGTTTCTATACACCCAGATGTGCACATCGTTGATCATACTAAGACCCATGGAAAATAGATCAATGCAGTAAGTTAAAAAAGGAGGCCTTTGAGAGGTCCAGCTCACTGGAGCTCTGATGGCTGGTGGAGCAGAACAGGAAGGGATTTGCCTTTGACACAAAAGAGACATTAGTGCTTTATTAACTGGAAGTAAAACTTGAGGAAATATTAATCTGTTGAATTAAGAGTAACTTTAGATTGCATTATGAAGATATTTGGTAGGCAAATTCACGAGGTTTGAACTGTGATAATATCAAGGATTTGAGCAAGCTAAGTAGATGCAAGACCACTGAGCTAATTACATTCATGTCTAAATCATGCAAGTGTAAAAACTAAATCATAAGCAAAATCATCCCAAACACATCAAAGACTTAGAGGCATATCATTTATATATCTGACTTACAGATAAGTGCACATCCCATCTCTTCAGAACAAGGCCTGGTCTTGAGGAAGTTCCTTCCCTGGGCGATAGTACAGGTGGCACTGGGAGTATTGGGAGCACTGGGATTGCTCCCCAGCTGCTCCAGGCTGAACAAGCCATGTGTCCTCTCCTCTAGACCCTTCACTCTCTTCATCATATGTGTATTAACTGCTGCTCAAGACTGTCGCATAGGAGACCTCTCCTCTGAGGTTCACACCACACCACCTTGACTGTCACTCCCAGATTTTCTACTGAATACAGGAGAGGGCCCAGGGAGAACATCCACTGTGAGCCATCACAAGCAACCCACCATACAACCACGAGCATGTAAAGCTGCCTTTCACGACTCATCCAGTCAGCACGGAGAGGTGGGGCTGCCTTCACAACAAGGATGTTTCAGGAGGGGCTTTTTTAGTATGAATTTCTTCAAACCCTGCAGCAGACTTGTAGAAGAATAATATAAAGCAAAGGAGACACATAGGCAGAAGCAGGGAGCAGAAGAGCATCGGAGGCAAGGGTAGTGACCTTAATAGAGAGTGATGAAGCAGACAAGCAGAACATCAGTGACCTAAAGTGAGGATCTCAAAGCAACTGTTTTTAATAGTCAGAAGAAGATCAGGATGATGGTTACAGTTCAGAAGAATATATCTGGCTCAGGTGCTTTTCTCCTATGCTTTCTGTGCTACCTAACAAGTACTGTCAAAACCCCCCAGTGATAGTTTGTACCAGCCCACGTTCTCCTCTAGATCCAAGGATACGATATAACCAGCGGGCAGCCAGTGGCGGGGCAGGAGAGGAACCAGGATTCCAAAGCCAACTAGCGCATAGAAGAGGAACAGCAGCCAGGCAATGATCTGGAACAGGTGCAGGGGCCAGCTCCAGCCATTTCTTCGAGCGCGTTGGACCTTCACCTCAGGGACAGCTTCGCCCAAATCCTCTGGAGCTATCTTATTATGAGGTTTATTGCAGATATTCATCTACAGAAATCAAAAATGGAAAATGAAATGACATGATACAAAAGTACTGTGACTGAGCCCTGGTGCTGGAGATATGCTCCAAGGTGGACAAAGTTAGAGAGACTAAAATGATGGCACATGCGAGGAGAAACAGCTCTAAGCTCAGAAGCGAGTTCTCCTTTTTTCACTTAGTGGTGGATTATTAGATGCTGCTTTTCACCTGCCACAAAGCCAGGAGAGTTTCTAATAACAGAGAGTTGGGCTGCTCTGCTTCATGGAAAACTTGAGATACCAGGGAGAGCAAACCAGGCAGTAGATCAGGGGCAGCATCCAAAACCGGCACAAAGGAGCTCTGCTGGACCTGAGCTGACTCAAAGTACCTCTGCAGCACTCTGAGCCTTCCTTAGTAACTAAAGAGGATGCGAAATTGACGTCTAACATGATAAACAACTTCAATTAGTCTGACTAACATGCACAGGAGAGTGATGAAAGAAAAGGAGGAGGTCTCTGGCTCACTTGTGGTATTTTTGATAATGGTTCCAGTGCCAGAACAATGCCACAGGGGTGGAAGAGGGCAAGCATGGCAACATGCTGAAAGAGTGAGCAGGACAATTCCAAGCTTGGTATGCCAACAGCCCTTCAGACCCAGGCGAAGGGCTGGAAATGTCTTTTTCAGTCAACTGGTAGAAGAGTGGGTAAGAATAGCCGAGAATGTAATTTATGCTCATCAGCACAGTCTTATCAACAGGCAGGCTGGAATAAAAAATTCCTAACTTCACCCTTCGAAGCAATTAGCAGTATCTGCCTGCATTCATCATTTAAGTTGTTACATGGCAACTGGCTCATCACTGATGAGAAATCATTACCAACCATGTAATCCTTTTCTCGTTAGGCTGTTGAAAACTTGCTCGTGCATCACTTTGAGCTACCTGTCACAAAACCCACAGAGAGTATGCCCGTAACGCCTTTCTATCCAGCTCCAAAAAAACACGGAGTATAAAAAACAAGGCATGAAGTCACTGTCAGGGTAGACAGAGAGAGAGGCACCGGGACGCACGGGCAAGCACCAGGGGCCGGGGTCGGGTGAGCGCGTTCCCGGGCAGCCATTCTGGTGAGAGCCGCGTAGACCCCTCCCGCACTCCACCACCTCCCACCCCTCACCTTCTCCCCGCAGAAGCGGCTGACAGCGGCCCCGGCCCTGCCTCATGCCCAGGCAGGGCGCGGGGGCCCCGGCTGAGGCCTCCACGGCAGCTCCCGGCGCCTCCGCGGGCCTCTGGCCGCTGGGCCGGTCGCCATGGCAACGGCTACGGCGGCGCGCAGGGGGCAAAACGTGGCGGGAGCGATCGTTCCGCGGGGATCCGGGAGGAAGGAGCGGGGCTTCGTCCTACACCAGCCCCGGTGTGGGGTCCTCTCACACCCGGGGAAATCCCGCCTACCATACTCCCCAGCCTTCCAAGGGGTCACATTCCATACAGATGGGGCTGGACATGCCCAGTGAGCCAGCGGTGGAGGCTGGTTGTGAGCTAAAGCCATCCCACTCCTGGAAAACTCCATTCCCTGTTATATCAACCAGTCTTTATGGTATGAAAATGTAGTATTTTTGTTAATATATCTATTCAGATTTACACTGTGACGTAATGAGGTTGCAGAATTTTACTGGGGAGTTTGGAATTTTACTGGAGGCTTTGCAGTGGTTTGTGCTTAAGTAAAACAAAGTAAAGGACACAGAAATAAGGATTGCTTTATCAATGAAGGATTAAGGACACCCCTGGGCAACCAGGATAACACAGCATTTGACGGATTTGAAATCCTCCTAGCATCATTTGGTATCAGTAATTCCAGCAAGATGGATTCCAGGGATGCCTGGATCATGGAATCATAGATTATCTTGAGTTGGAAGGGATTCACAAGGATCATCAAGGCCAACTCCTGACCCTACACAGGACTACCCCAAAAATCATACCATATGTCTGAGAGTGTTGTCCAAACGCTTCCTGAAGCCTGGCAGGTTTGGTGCTGCAACCACTTCTGCAATCACTGGAAAAGCAGCAAGAGCACTGGGAAAACAGAATCAGAGAAACAGTAAGGTTGGAAAAGACCTCTAAGATCATCGAGTCCAACTACTAACCCAGCACTGCCATGTTCACCACTAAACCATGTCCCCATGTGCCACATCCACACACCTTATGAACACTTCCAGGACTGATGATTTCACCACTGCCCTGGACAGTCTGTTCCAGTGCCTGACCACCCTTTCCATGAAGAAATTTTCCCTAATATCCAATTTAAACCTCTACTGGCACAACTCTTGTCCTATCACTTGTTACCTGGGAGAAGATCCGGAGCCCACCTGGCTCCATCCTCCTGTGAGGGAGTTGTACAGAATGATAAGGTCTCCCCTGAGCCTCCTTTTCTCCAGGCCGAGCCCTCCCAGCTCCCTCAGCTGCTCCTCATCAGATATGTGCTCCAGACCTTTCCCCAGCTCCACTGCCCTTCTCTGGACTCGCTCCAACACCTCCATGTCCTTCTTGTAGTGAACTTTGCAAACTTTTACTGTCATTAGCAGTCAGTGACGTGGGTGTTAGTGACTACTCCAGTTGTACCTGAAGGTTTGAAGGGTAGAAGAAAACCTGCGCAAAACCCCGTTTGTGGTGTCCGTTTTGGCTGAGACACCTCAAGTGCAGGGATAAATATTTACCCCGTAATTCCCTACTTTGCATCCCAGCCCGTCGCCGCAGTCGGCACGGGCCAGCCGCGGATTTTGGTGACGCAGCCCTGTCGGCCCCCCCAGCCCAGTCCGCACCTCCGCTGCCCCTGGGGAGGTTTCTCCGCCCCGTCCAGCGGAGCAGCCGTGCGGAGCCCGGTCCCGGTGGCCGTGCTGGCGGCGGTGCACAAGGAGCTCTTTATGAGCCGCCCGCGCTCTGCGCACAGCAAAGCTTTGTGCGAGGGGCAGCGGCCGGACACTCACCTAAGAAGGGTTCTGTGTGCAGAGGGAAGGGCGTCCCGGCGGCGGCGTGTCCTTCCCTCGCTGTCCCCAAAGGCCCTCGTCGCCTTTTCAACCCCCAGCTGCTCTCCCTGCGCAGGGGTCTGGCCATGCTGGCGGTGGCTGGCGGTGCCCAAGGAGTGTGCGGCGCTGCAACCCACTTGTTCTCACAGCCCACCCTCCTCGAGACGGGTGCAGGGGAACAGCTCGAGTGCTTGGCGAGCTGTGGAGCTGCAGTTTTGACCAGCCACGGGCTTGGCTCCTGTTACAGCTGTTGCAGCGGGAAGTCTCCTGGGCACAAGGAAGCACGGCCCCTGTCACCATCCCCTGCTCACCAGTGCCAGGGAGCCCTGCTGTGCTTTTCAGGCACTGCCAAGGCAGCTGCAGAGAGTCTTGGCTGTGCAGGATGTTCAGGGCAGCATGTTGGAAGTTGTCCCTGCCCATGGCAGTGGAGTTGGCACAAGATGATCCCTTCCAACCCAAATCATTCTGTGACTCTCTGTTCAGCCCATCTCCCATTTTTATGCTGGGGACTCTTCAGCACAGCCCCAGGAACAGTACTGCTGGAAGAGACATGGACACTGCATGACCCTGGATGGGCTTGGTAGCTCTATTGGCATCCCAAGCTCTGCAAGGTGACCCTGCCATCAGCACAGACACCAGCTGTCCCCAGGAGCCTTGCCCCAGGAGCACAAAACATAGAGCAAGGAGGACACCTTTCCTACAGCCACTTTTCTTTTATTAGAGATTACATCTTGTACAAGAAGCTGAATCTGCATGCCAAGTGCTGTTGGCTCACTCTGTCTTTCCCCTCTTTGTGCCATGCAGGCAGAGAGGAGGGGGACTGGCAGAGGCAGGCACCCCCAGGCTGCTCCTTCCATTGCCCGTGCGGGTTTTCCTATGGGACACAGTCTTTGCTGTGGTGGCTATGAGAAAGCATGATGGGAGAGGGGTATCTCCAATGGGACAAAAACTGGGACCACTGAGCTGAACCTGCTCCATTATTCCCCAGGAGAGACCCTGGCATGGCCCCACCCCTGCCTCCAAAGGGAATCAAAACACATATGGGGACACAAAGGCTGTGACCTTGAAGATGTGCTTGCCCAGGAGAACTTTGTGGGAGAACTCGCTCATCTCCAGCTCCACCTCCAGCGTGGCTGGCCCCGCCACGGGGCTGGCGAGCAGCAGCTCTCCCGTCTGCCGGTCCGAGCGCCGCACGGCGAAGACGCCCTGGCCCCGTCCGCCTGTGATGGTGAAGCGCAGGCTGTCACCCACAAAGCGGGTGGTGGACATCTTGAAGAGGACACGGGGCACCGTGTGGTTGGCCTGGAGCGGCAGGTAGTGGAAGGAGATGGAGCTGGCAGCCTGGTGGCAGGCTCGGCTGTCCATGGGGCAGGGGTTTCTCTCGCACTGGCTGCCAGGAGAGAAGGGATGCCACCGCTCAGTTGCCATGGTTTGGCTCTCAGGGAGCTGCCCTCATCCTTGCACACAAGCCCAGCCCATGCAGCATCTCCAGCCCTGCTGTCGGTCCTGTGGCAGAGCAACCCAAGACAGCCACATCCGAGTGTGCCTGGCAGCAGATCTCTGCCTCATCCCTGCTTCTGCCAGGCATATGCCATGGCTTGCAGGGACACAGCTCTGGGTGAGACTGGGTGGGTGCCACAGTCCCAGCTGAAGGCCAGGGATGGAGCCAGATGTGCCTCCTGAAGAGAAACCTGTCAGGATCAGGGATGCTCCTCTGTTTAGGGGGCACAAAGCGGTTTAATCTCAAGAGTGGGATGGCTGGGATTGATGGAAGGTAGCTGATGGCACCACATGGATGTGCAGCAGAGGAAAACCAGCATCATTCCCCCCAGGCTGGAGGTCTGAGAGGGGCCAGGATCTTGGATAAAGCCACCATGTATTGGGGTGCTCCCACCTGCACCCCCAGCATCCCAAGACCATCAGGGAGCATGCCAAGCACACCCGAGCACCCCATGTGGCAATTTGCTACCAGTGCTGGCTGGCACTCTCCCTGCTGCCCTGGGTGACACAATACAGTCCCCAGAGCACAATAGGACCCATCACCTGGGGACATGCACAGTGTGGTACTCACAAGGCAGAGGTCTTGACATAGCTGGTGTTGTGGCGTGGCGGGGGGCACTTGGGGCGCACGCAGCGGTGGCCCCCGAAGGTGTTGATGCAGAGGTCACCCTGGGTGCAGTTGTGCTGCTTCCCAGTGCACTCATTCACGTCTGTGGTGGTGACACAGGGTGAGTGGGGCTGTCCCCACTGCACCCCTCTTCCCATGGGAGGCTCCCTGCCCTGCACCTTGGGTTCTTACCCTCACAGGCGTTGCGGTCAGCATGGAGCAGGTACCCAGGGGGGCAGAGGCAGCGATAGGAGCCAGGGAGGTTGAGGCAGTCATGGAGGCAAATCTGCGTCTGGGGGCTGGACTGGTAGAGCTGGCATTCATCCACATCTAGAGTGAACAAAGTGGGGAATGGCCAGAGATCCCATTGCCACCAAGCCCTGGTTCCCCACCCTCCATCATCTTCACACCCCTTTTACCTTGGCACACGCCACCAGGTCGCAGCTGGAAGCCGGTGTCACAGCTGCAGCGCCGGGAGCCCGAGCGGCCCTCGGCACAGCGGGGCTGGCGGCTGAAGGAGGTGTTGCTCAGTGTCACCCAGTCTGCAGGGGACAGCAGGTGTCACATGCTGGGGCATGGGGAGATGGTGGGGGCCAAGGTTCTGGGGGGCTGCCAAGGAAGGGGAAGACAGGCACAGCATGGCCAGGTAGTGTCCCCATGAGAATCCCTGTCCTCTGCAGCCCAAACCCAGGCACCTACAGGAGTAGATGGGGCTCTGGCAGCTGGGACCTGACCAGCCTGGGGGGCAGAGGCACGTGTAGCTCTGGTTGCCATCCACACAGGTCCCACTGTTGGCACACGGGTTGCTGGAGCAGTCATCAATACCTAGGGAGAAGGAGCTCGTGAGCATCAACTGGAGAAGCGCATCCTTGCCCACCCCCGGTGCCCATTGCTGCAGCCTCTGGGCAGAGCAATGGAACCCCATGGCTCAGGGTCACAGAGGAGCCCATCGGAAGGGTGGAGCCCATGGCACCCCAACCCTGCTCCACTTCACTTCTGCAGAAGGGCTGGGTGCCGCTCCACGTGCGGTTGTGCCGGCAGGCGCGGGTCTCTGAGCCCACCAGCCGGAAGCCGGCGTCACAGACGAAGTGAACCTCGTGGCCCACCCGCAGGCTCCGGCCCAGCATCTGTCCATTCAGGGGCACTGCCAGCTGCGGACAGGTCTCTGTGGACAGACAGACATGGGTGGGGATAGACATTGCCAGCCTGGAGTCAACCCCAGCCTGACAGGCAGGTGGGGGTCCCTTGCCCAGACTGTTTTTGTGGGTCCAGAGCCGGCCCGGGGGGGATGTCACCCATGGTGGTGACCAGCCAGGGTTACCATTGCGTTTGGTGGGTGGTCTCTGGAGGCGGCTCTGGAGGATGGAAAGCTGGTGCCGGAGCCCACGCGTGCCCCGCAGGTGGGCAGCCTCCTGTGCCACCAGCAGCTTCTGCATCTGCCGCACCACGCTGAGCGCCTGCTGCCGGTTCAGGCATTCCTGGGGGAACACGGGGACATCCCAACCACCAGCTGGGTTACCCTGCCACCCTGCCACAACCTGGGAGGAGCCTTCCAAGCAGGCAGCATCTTTGGGGTTGGTTTGGATGTCCTGCCCTGGACAGAGCCCCTTCCCATCCTGGCTGGGGTCTGACCCTGGCTCCGTGTCTGCTCCAGCCTCAGCCCCCACCTCCCGGTCCTGCCCTGGCACCTGGATGGTGTGGAGAAGCTTCATGCCCTCAGTGCATGTAGCATCATTTCACTGCTGCAGGGGAAAAGCCCCATGTCCATCCCCCTGGCCCTGGCAGCTCCACAGGTGCTGTGGCTGTGCTGTGCCCCCCACTCTGAGCTGGTGTCGGGGTGCTGGGGTGTGAGAGGTGGGTGCTGAGCAGCCCACAGAGGGAGGTCTGCTGTGGGGCTGGAGGGGAGGGAATGTGGGTCCTTACCTGGGAGCTGCCAAGGGGCAGCTGCAGGATGCCCAGGGCCAGCCAGGCTGGCAGTGGGATGAGGAGCATCACGCCGGGGCTGATCACAGGGGCAAGACGCTGATGGTCTGTTTCTGCTCACAGCCGTGTTCCTGCACTCACTGGGATTTATCCGCAGCCTGTGCCCATGTGTTTGTTGGTTTTTCCCTTGCCTGAGGCCGAGCTGTAGGAAAGTTTCCCTTTGGCACTGGCTCTAGCCTCTCCCTTCCCTTCCGTTCCTTCCCCTCTCTGCACATCAGAGGCTTGGGGGCCTTTCATGTCCCAGGGCCAGCAGATATCGGGGCCAGGCGGTGGCTGTCACGGCACTTACGGTGGTACTGGCGGTGCCAGGCTCACCACACAGCCAGTCCCGGCTCTGGGGGTCCCCGGCATGCAGAGATGCAGGATGAGGCTAATCCCATGCACTAGCTAAGCCTGGGAAAGTCTCCTGGGAGAAAAGATGACTCTGAGGTCTTTGTGGGGGTTCTGCTCACCAGTGGGGCTGGGGCTGCTGGGAATGGTAGCCCAGGAATGCTGAGGGGTCACTGGACTTGCACAGCTTTGCTGGGGTGAGCTCAACCCTGGCTGGAGTTCAGAGGGGAACCCCAGGGCTCTACTGCAGCCTGGAGCTGAGGTGCAGCTGATGTTATGGTCTGCATTAACATAAGGGTCAGGCTTAATGTTAGAGTCAGCATTAGGGCTAGGGATGAGGTTAGGATTAGGGTTAGGATTAGAGTTGGTGTTAGGATTGGGGTTAGGATTAGAGTTGGGTTTAACATTAGCATTAGGTTTAACATTAGCATTAGGTTTGGAGTTAGCATTAAGTTTAATGTTTTGATTAGCATTAAAGTAATTGTTAGGGCTAAAGTCAGGTTTTTTGTTAGGGTTAATGTTAGTGTTAGGACACTGCCTCCCAGTGCCAAGGGTTCAGATCCATATAAGCAGGAGGGTTTGCATGAGAGTTGGGGTTGGCATTAGCATTAGTGCCAGGGTTCAGGCCAGGGTCAGGGCTAGACTCAGGCGGAGGGAACTGAAGCATTTTAGAGCTGGGTTTATGCTGACACTCAGCTCAACCCTGACAGCTTCTGGGTAGGATGCTTCCAGTCCCTCCTGCCTGTGGCATTTCAGAATCCTGAGTAGGGATGTCTGGAGCCCACATCTCTGACCTGTGCCAGGAGAGCACCTGGCATGGGTTCTGGGAGCCCTGTGCTGGGGCAGAGCTTTCAAGGTGCTGTTGAGCTCCCTGAGCAGCCCGGGCTCTAAGACCCTTGCCCGACCCCGGGTGCCTACAGAGACAAGGCCCCCTTGGGCCCAGCATCTCTCCCGCCGCCGGCCCCCGGCTCTCACATCCTCCCACCTTGTAACCACGCTGCCCAGCTCTCCGGAGCGGGTATTTGGCTTCATGCCTGCAGCGGTGTGTGTTACCTCCTCGGCATGTTTAATTCATGGGGCAGGAGGAAGGCTGGCAGCAGGGGCCCCCTTGCTGCCCCAGCCCCTTGGCTTCCAGTCTCCCATTGTCCCAAAGTGGGTGCCGCTTGCGACCCCGGCTCCGGCTGCCTTCACACCCCGACCCCGGCTCGGCAGCGGGGCTGGGGCAGAGCACGGAGGGCTGACCCCGCTGCGGGACATCCCGGCGGGGCTGCAGTCCGGGGCCCCGGGAGTTGTCTGCCACATTCGCTCCAGCGAGCAACTGTTTTGACAGAGCTATTACTCACCCGTCAAGCTTTTGTTCCCGCTGCCCAGCGGTGCCTGTCTGGAGTCCTGAATAGGATCAAATCCGGCAACCAGACACACACACGCACGCAGGAGCGCGCGGCCGAGCTCGCCCCAAAGCCAGCGCTGCTGCGGGGCGGCTCGGCTCTCCCCAGTCCTCCCTCCGGAGCTTGGGGGTCTGGTCCCCCCATTCCGGGGCTTAAATGAAGCTTTTGGTCCTGCTGGTTTGCAACCTCCTGGTATGGAGGGTGGGTGAGACGAGGTCGGATGCTCCAGAAAAGTTGTCCCCGCTGGCTCCGGGAGGTAACTGGGAGAGGGGCTGCCTCCCCGGCAGCAGGGCTGGGAGGCAGCTGGTTTGGGGGCATGAGTGCACCCTGAGCACCATCCCCCTGGGCCAGACCAGATGTGTGGGGGACTGGATGGGTGATAGGCACCCAGGGATGGCACTGGGGGGCTTGGTGGGTGAGGGGGGCTGAGGATGGAATGGGGCTGGGAGAGAGGGCATGGGTTTGGTGATGGGATGGAGCTGGGGGGCTCTGGGGCTGAGGTTGCAGTGGAACCAGGGGGCTCTGGGGCTGGTAATGGGATGGAGCTAATGATGGAAGGGGGCTGGGGGTCCTGCAGCTGGTGATGGGGGCTAGTGATGGGTCCAGCCCAGTGGGGTCTGGACCCCTGGCAGGACAGAGGTGGGGGGGCAGAGGGGGTACATTCCTGGCAGTCTCAGCCCACCCGTGCGAGACAGGGGCCCAGCAGGCTGTCCCGTCCCCCCCCCCCCTCCCCCCCCCCGGCCCCTTGCCCCTTTTGTGCTCTCAGCCCAAAAGCTCTTTCTTCTCTCCCCTCAAGTCTCCATGGAGACCCGGGTGCCTTCCCGGTATCCCTGGCTGCGGTCGGACCATTCAGGGGGAATTCCCACGGCCCCCCGAAGGGCAGGGATAGGGGGAAGGCACTTGTACCCCTCAGCCCCCTTGGCCCATTCTGTACCCCCTCCTGTCCCACTCTAGCTCTCAGCATGAAGGAGACCTTCCTGGTGCTCTCACTGCACAACAAATTGAGGAGCAAAGTGCAGCCCCCCGCTGCCAACATGCAGAAGCTGGTGAGCCCCCTTGCCGGTCCTGTCTCCCACCTTCGATGTCACATCCACCTCCCACTCCGTGCCCAGGGAGGTGGGCAGCCCATGGGTGATACACAGTAGTTTGCTAACATGCTAATGAAGCAGAAGAGCTGGCTGATGTGGGGCCCCTGGGGAAGAGCATGCCACCGGCACTGCCATATCCAAGGCACACCAAAAGCAGGGCTGGTCCCTTGAGGTGCCTTTTGGGGTCCCCCATATCCCTCTGATGTCTCCTGATCACCCCACAGCTGCACACATCAAAGGCAGCACTGGGCCCTAGGGATCCCTTGCAGCACCCCGCATGTCGGCCCTCTGTGCCCCCCAGTCACCCCCTGGACTGACGGCCTGGGTGGTCCCCAAACCCTCTCGGGCTGTTCCCTGGGTGGCTCATGCCCATCCCCACAGGAGTGGAGCGAGGAGCTGGGGCGGCTGGCGGGGGCACGGGCAGCGAGCTGCCTGGAGGGCCCCGCTCCACCACCAGCCCCACAGCTGGGCTGGAGCGAGGTCCTGCTGCCGGCGGGCGCCGGAGGCTTTGGGGCTGTGCTGGAGCTCTGGTTCGCTGAGGGACAACGCTATGACTATGGGACAGGGCATTGCGCCGGCAATGCCACCTGCCGCCACTACACCCAGGTGGGCATGAGGGGCATGGGGGGGCCGCTGGGGTCAGGGCCCCAGTGACAAACGCTCTCCCACAGCTGGTGTGGGCCACGGCGGGGCAGCTGGGCTGCGGCCGGCATCGCTGCCCCGGCCCCCACGGTCCCAGCGAGGCTTTCGCCTGCGCCTACTCCCCGGGGTAAGGGGCTGCGCGGTGGGGCCGCGGCATGGTGGGTGCGGCTGAGAGGGGCAGAGCTTGGCGTGGGTGGGCAGGGCTTAGCGGTGTGGGTGGGGTCTCAACCGGGTGTGTCCAGGTAGGGCAGGGGTTGACCTATGGGATGTGTGGCAGGAGGGGGAGCGGAGCTTGTCCCGGTGGTGGGTGGGGCTGTGCACTGGAAGGGGGTGGGACTGGGTGGCGTGGGTGGGGCTTGGAAATGTAAATAGGGCGATGTTTTGGGAGTGGGCGGGCCTGGATGTTGAGGGCGGGGTTGTGTGCTGAAGTGGGCAGGGCTGAGTGCCATGGACAGGACCGAGTGTCGGAAGTGGGTGGGGATGGGCAATGTAGGCAGGGCTGTGATTTAGAAATGGGCGCGGCTTTGCAATGTGGGTGCGGGCTTGCCCCGGAAAGGAGTGTGGCTTGCCCGGGTGGACGGGGCATGCTCCTCCAGCTGCCTGTGGGGCCAGGGGCAACTGGGAGGTGGCTGGGACACCCATCGTGCCCTACAAGCAGGGACCCTGGTGCTCCCTCTGCACCGCCGGCCTCTCTGGCTGCTTCAAGTCCTGGGACCACAGTGGCGGGCTCTGCGGTGAGTCGCCCCTGTCACCATGGTCCCTGCATGGCCCTGGTGATGCTGTCTCCACCCCTGACGCCCTCACTGCCGCTCTGGCATTTCCAGAGGTGCCCAGGAACCCCTGTCGCATGAGCTGCAGGAACAGCGGGCGCCTCGACATGAGCAGCTGCCAGTGCGCCTGTCCCCGCGGCTACACGGGCAGGTACTGCCAAGGTGAGAGGGCACCGTGCAGCCTCCAGAGGCTTCGTTCGCAGGGCACGTGTGTGCAGGGTGGGCATGGTGCATGCAGGTGCAGGGCCGGTGCAGGCATTCATGGGCACGGCCGGTGCAGCGTGGGCAGCACAGCCAGCACAGGGGGAGCAGCGCGGGGCGGCAGGGGCTGCTGAGCCCCCTGACAGCTAATGCCGTGCTGTGCCCACAGTGAGGTGCAGCGGGCAGTGCCTCCACGGAAGGTTCAGGAAGGAGGAGTGCTCCTGCCTCTGCGACACGGGCTATGGTGGAGCCGAGTGCGGCAGTGAGTCTGATGCCACCTGCTGTGGGGTGGCATCAGGGATCCACAGGCAGGGGACCCCAAAGTGGGGCAAAGGGTCCTCTGTGGGCCCAGCTCTGCCAGCACAAGGACCCACCTGCTCCTGCCTGTGCCCCCAGCAAAGATCCATTTCCCCTTCCATGCCTGTGACGTGCGGATAGACAGCGACTGCTTCATGGTGTCCCCTGAAGCCGACACCTACTATGGAGCCAAAATTAAATGCCAGGTGAACTCCTGGGGTGCTCCAAGCGTCCCTGTGCAGCTGAAAAGTGCCACCCAAGCTTCCAGCTCCCCTGGGCATCTCTCCTCTGCCTGGCATGGGGCTGGGCCATGCAGGTGAGGCAGACTGACTCCCTCCCCCACAGGAGAAAGGAGCGATGCTGGCCCAGATAAGAAACCAGAAGGTTCAGGACATCCTGGCTTTCTACCTCAGCCGCTTGGAGATGGGTAACAGGGTGACAGACACTGATTTTGAGACTGGAAACTTCTGGATCGGTGAGAGAGAGCAGTGGGCAGGGGGCAGGGTGCCCAGGGTGCTGGCAGACATGCCAACCCACCTCCTGCTCCCCCAGGTCTCACCTACAAGACATCCAAGGCTTCCTTCCGCTGGGATGTGGGTGAGCCATCCTCGTTCACCAGCTTCGCTTTCGGGCAGCCAGACAACCAGGGGTAAGTGGATCTAGAGGACACCGAACTCTGCATGGTGTGCCTGCTGACTGGCTTCACCACCCTCCTGGTGGGACACAGGTTTGGGAACTGTGTGGAGATGCAAGCATCAGCCGCCTTCAACTGGAACGACCAGCGCTGTAAGACCCGAAACCGGTACATCTGCCAGTTCGGTGAGTGAGCGGCTGGGAACCCTCCCGTGCCTTCCTGGGTGTGCTGGGCCCTGGAGGTGCCAATCCCCAGCTCTGATGGGTCTGTCCCTTGTTGCCAGCCCTGCCCAGACCTCTGTGTCTTTCCTGGGGTGGGAGGCACTGACTCTACACATGCCATTGCAGCCCAGGAACACATCGCCCTGTGGCAGAGGTACCCCTGAGCTGGTAGCCCTGGGAACCGGCCAGCGCTGGCTGCTGTGCTGAACCTGTGGCTCAGGAGGACCCTGGTGCTGTGCCAAGCCTGGACCATGGCTCAGGAGGATCTCCCCACAGCTCACTTGTGCAGGGAATGAGGGGCTGAGGGGACCCATGGCGCTGGGACCTGGCAAGAAGGGGTGTGCTGTACGTCAGCATCCCTGAAACAGCATCTTCTTCTGCCCCTCACCTTCTTCTGTCACTATCACCCTGCAACACCCTGGGCAGGAGATGCCCTTGCAACAGCAAAGTACAACAGCATCCTCCTCCCAAACCAGCAGCTGGGCTGTGTCTGGACTATGGTCTCAGTGTGACGAGGGGCCAAGGGGGCTCTTTGGGGGTGCAGATCTTGGCACAGCTCAGGGCGAGGATCAGGCTCAGCTCTGAGCCATCATCCTGACCTGGGCGAGAACGCTCCAGCCTGGTGGGTTCCTCACCATCACCTGGTCCTTCATCATCATCTGCCCAGTCATTAATAAAGACCCTCTCTCCTTTGGGAAGAGCAGTTTGTCTCTTTTTCATCCCCTAAGCGCACCAGACTCTCCCTAGCCACAGCCCACATCCTGCCTGCACTGGGTGGAACCTCCAGGTTCATCTCTGGAGTGGGTTCTGGGGTTGCAGGAGCCAAGGCCAGCCTTGGCTGAACTCATCTTCAGCACATGGGGTTGTTTTGGAGGAGTGGTGTTAGCCAAGAGCTGCTTCTTCCAGCCCCAGTGTGGCCCCAAGTCACAGCACCCCGTGTGCTGAATGCAAGCTTGTAGCCTCAGCACTCATGGGTGTCAGTGGGTGCTTTGAAGGGGACATGCCACTGCCCTCCTCCTTTCATAACAGCCCACTCCAGTGCGGGGCTGGGAATTAAAACGTCCTCAGCCAGGACATTCCGTGGCATGTTGGTTGTGCCCTGCCTCAGCCAAGGGAAGGCACCATCCACATTGCTGGCCTGGGCTCGGGGCTCCGGGCAAACTGTGTAAACCCAGGGTGAAAGTGAGCTGGCAGCCAGGAGGGCAGGATCTGGCAGGTGGAAGGTGCCAGGAGGATTGAGGTGGAAAGCAGCCCAGAGAGGATGAGGATGGAGATCCCGAGGGCGGGGTCCGGCAGGTGGGAAGGGGCGGGAGGATGGAGCTGGAAGGAGCCCAGGGAAGATGAGAGTGAGGCTGGAGCTCCCCGGGGCAGGGTGAGCCCGGTCCCCGCGGTGCCGGCAGTGGTGCGGGCAGGGACGGGCAGCGGGGCTGCCACAGACCCCCGTGCGGGGCGTGGTGTCCCCTGCCGCGCCGCGGTGGTGCGGCCCGCGGCCCCCCCGCCCGGCGGTGGTAGCGCCCGGTGGCAGCGCGGTCGGTCGGGCGCGGGGCCGGAGCGGGGCCGGAGCGGGGCCATGACGCTCTTCGGCAGCGGGGACGCGGGCTGGAGATGTGAGTACCGGCCGGATCCTACCCTCCCCGAGTACCCCTTCCCCCGCGGGATCGGCTGTCCTTCCGCACCCCTTCCCCGGGAGATGCTCGCCCGGCACCGGGATGCTCGCCCGGCACTGGGATGCTCGACCGGCACCGGCAGCTTTGACCGAGGCGGGGGTGTCCCCCTGCAGCCTTCTGGTGCCTCTAAGACTCTTCACCCTGGACACGGCACCCTCCGGGGTGCCCACCACAGCGGTACCAGTCCCTCCCCAGGGCTGGATGGCCTCCCAATAGCCGGGATGCCTGGTTCTCCCCATGGCATCGCACCTGGAACAAGGATGTCCTCCCGGTACAGGGATGTCTCCATGCCATTATCCCTCCAGACCATTAGCTCCAGGTCGGGAATATCTTCTCAGTACTGGAATGCCCCATGCCATTCTCTCCTAGGACAGGGATTCCTCCCAGCACTGGGATGTCCCCATGCCATTCCCTCCTAGGACAGGTATTCTAGTTCTGGGATGTCCCCATGCCATTAACCCCAGGTCAGGGATGTCCTCTCAATACTGGGATGCCCCCATGCTAATACTGCCCCCCCCCCCCAGGATAGGAATATCCTCCAAGTACTGGGATGGCCCTCCTTGCATTATTCCCCCATACCATTACTCCACTAGGACAGGAATATTCTCCCAGGACACTTCTGTTACTGGGGAGGGAAGGGAGCCCAGACACAGGGCCAATCAACCTGGGGTGGTCTCCTGCCCCAGCAGGACAGTCCCCATGATGCCGGTGGCCTGTGACAGGGTGTCTAGCCATGGCTGGGGTCCCTGGCTGGGGTCCTGCTGTCAGGGAGGAGAGTGGGTGTCTCTGCTGGGTGGATGTGATGGGCTGGAGAGAGGGGTGTCAACAGCAGGCTCTGGCCCTGAGCAGTGAGCGTGGCCATCCCTAGGGATGCTGCTGCACCCACGGAAAATGGGCACCAGCATTTCCTGGTGCACACTGAGCACCTTCCCCAGCTCATCCTAAGATCAGAGCCAGCCTACAAACTTTGCCACACAAGGTGGCAGCCTGGAAAGCAAACAAGTTCCAGTTTCCTTCTGCTCAGAAACCCTCTTCTCTGTAGGAATAGCAGGACCTTGCTCTGACAGCTGTGGGGCTTGAGAGGCCTGCGGCCAGTGTCCAGGCTCCTGGGAGGTCTAGACTGCTCTGATGGGCTGGTGTGTTCCCAGATGACTTGAGAAACTTCAACATGGTGTTCCCTGGTGCAGTAGCATCCACAATGTCACCCATGGAACAGTTGGTCACACTTACTATGGCCAAGGGTGAGTGTGCAAGAGGGAGCCCTCAACTGTCTCCTCACCCCAGTGGCCAGAGAGGTTTTGGAGTGTCCCAAAATTACAAAATTAAATATATGGAGATATTCACAAACCACAGCATCGGTGCCTCTCAAATGTATATGTAGAAAATTGATCCAAGTTGGCTTTTCTATGGATGTTGGCTGTGAAATCCTAAAGAAGGAATGAAGAGCATTGCCAGGGAGGTGTGATGTGGCATCCCAAGAGGCATCTCCACCCCACACATCATCACACGTGTCTCAGCAGCCTTTGGGAGGGTGAAGCAGCTGGACACAGGGCTTCCCCCATCCCTGGCACCCATCTGTACTCACAGGCATCCTGCTGGCCTGGATATCCCTGAAAAATAGTCCAACCACCCAGCAGGAGTGATAGCAAAGGTGGATTCATCACAGTGGTGGGAAATGCCTCTGCAGGTTAATTACCTCCATCATCAGAGGTGCTTTCTGCCACCCTAATTGGAGCCTGCCCAGCTTTGGGTCCCTGGGACAGGGCGCCCATGGGAAAGGACAGCTGGAGCCATTACATTTCTGGAACAACCTTGGGTTGCTCCTGTCCATTCCAAAAACTTAAATCTAGAGAGATCTGCCAGCCCCCTGCTCATCCTGTGGGTGCTCTCCAGCCGGGAGAGAAGAATGGCTGGGAAGCTGGTGCCAGAGATGTGTCTGTGTGGGGTAGGATATTATCATCCCCTTTCTTTCCACTGCTCATTCCCCTCCTCTCCCTTCAGATCTGGACATGGCCAGAGAGCCCAAGCCGAGCCGGGCCAGGCTGGGCCAGAAGCAGCAGCACAGCAGCAGCCTGTACCAGTGAGTGCCTGTGTGCGGGGCGGGGGCTGCCCTGGGGACTGGGGACTGTCCCACACCTGGCTCCTCTTCCTCCCCTGCTCTCCCTCACTCTCACCTCTGGCTATTCCAGCTGGGAGGCATAGGTAGGGACATCCCTGCCTCATCCCAGGGCTCTTGGAGCATCTCCTGGTGCACTGGTGCCATCTGCAATCCTTGCCAGGCTCCTCCTGGTGTGTGTCATTAATGGGTGTGGGGAGTCCCCTTCCCCATCTGAAGGCGGTGGGAGAACAAGCAGAGCCCTGTGATCTCCACGCCTGCTAAAGTATTGCCCCCCAGTAACGGCTTCACACTGCCAGGGGGCAAGTTTAGGTTGGGCATAAGGAATGAATTCTTCCCTGTGAGGGTGGTGAAGCACTGGCACAGGCTGCCCAGAGAAGCTGTGGATGTCCCATCCTGGGAGGTGTTCAAGGCCAGGCTGGATGGGGCTTGGAGCAACCTGGTCTAGTGGAAGGTGTCACTGCCCATGGCAGGGGGTTTGAAAGGAGATGAACTTTAAGAACTCTTCCAACTGAAACCATTCCAGGATTCTATGATTCTATGTCAATGTCAGTTGCAATTGTGCCCCTTAAATGCTGTTCCTCAGGGACAGACACCCCTGCAGAGGCACAGAGGAGTGGCAATGGCCCTGAGGAGGGCAGTAGGTGATGGTAATGGTGCCAAAAGTGGTAGATGAAGAGCCTGTCCCCATCCCTGTGCACTCTTGGCTCCATGTCTCAGTGGATGTGTGGTGAGAAGGGGATCAGAGCTGGGCTCCTGTCTTGTTAGAGCTTTATTGTGAACGCCCTGACTGAACTAATTGCTCTGCCCGTTGCCATGGAGCTGAAGGGATGCAGCACTGGAGGGCCGGGACTGCCGGCCCCCTTGGGTGCTGGAGCGTGGCAGCCACTGCTTTTTCTCTTCCCAGGGGATGCTCTGAGCAACGACCTGAGCCAGGAAACCCCTTGCTGTGTCCCCAGCTGGGTGCTAGACCCCAAGACTAACTGTCCTGCAGTGCCACCAGTTCTCCCACAGCACAAGGTGGCCTGTGACATGCCCACCCCTTTTGGCATGGGCTCCATACAGCATCAGCAGCCGTTGCAGGGGGCACCTCCCCTGTGCCCTGTGTGTGGGTTAGGACACCTTTCCCACTGCCCATTCCCCTCTTCCCCGGGGCAGGTTGCAACCTTCCTCCCTGATAGGCAGGAGCTGGGGATGTGAAGGACTTGCTGTCCCCATCACAGTGATGGAAACTGGGAAGGCAGTGAGCTTGGACCAAAACCTCCCAAAATACACCCCAATAATTATACCCCAAGAGTAAAGCACAGGAGCAGGTGGGTCCTGGTTCCCCAGGGCTGCCAGCTCACCCTTACCAGAAAGGCTGGTGCTTGTGGGCTGTGGGCTGTGCAGATGATTCTTGAAGAAGGCAGGGTGGCAGTGGGACAGGGGATGCCACTGCCCCGTGATGGGCTCCAAGCTGCCCTCTGGGCTGGGCAAGCCTGGCCTAGGTTTGGTGCCCCAGGCAGGGCAGCCCAGCTTGCCTGCGAGCCCCCCAGCAGACCTCCAGCTCTCCCTGAGCTCCCGCACTGATCCTGCAGCGACGAGTTCATCTGCAGCCAAATCTGGAACCCTGGGGGACCTTGTCCTGGTCCCCCCATTCCTGGCAGCATGAAGGCTCCCTGCTCCAAGTGATGCTCAGATCAAGACTGACTCCCCTCGGGTTAGGCTCAATCTTATGCTCCCTGACTCTGCAAGAACTGAAGCAGCAAAATGAGCTTCAGCGTCTTTCCTCTTCCTCCTCTTCTTCCTTCTCCTTCCCTCACTCCCTGCTCCTGGTCCAGAGTGCATGATTTATTACTGGAATGTCACTGCTTGTAGTAGAAGGGATCTGTTGACAGAACACTTCTTAATTTGGAGCCAAGCGAGTTGGCACAACCATGAAATGTAACATCAGGTACTCTAAATGCAGCTTCCTGAGGGCAGACCCTGCTGATGCTGCCCCAGGGACTCTCACCATCCCACTCAACACCCTTCTTTGCCTCTGAGGGAGATCCCTTCCAGGGCACAGCCACTTCCTGGACCATGCTGCAGCTTGCATGGGATCCTCCAGGATGCCTCCTGCTCCCCAGGGATGAAGGTTGGGTAGGTGCTGTGCCCAGCAGTGACTGCTCCATGGTGTCTGTGGACCCACAGAGCAGCTGACATGTTCTCTCTCCCCCTCCTGCAGCAGTAACTGTGACCTGGACTATGATCTCTACAGGGACGACTTCCCATACCGGTGAGCGCAGCATCCCAGGAGCGAGATGAGCTGAGCATGTGTGGGTTTGGCATGCGATTGTATCTCTGATCGTGGAAAAGTGGGGTGTCCTGGGCATCCGGCCCCTTGCCTTTGACAGAGGCTCAGTGGTATTTCCCCACTTGGAGGAGCTGCATCTTCCCCAGGCTTGGGGGGCCTTGGGGAGGGGTACTTGGGGAAGAGACAACATGTGGGCAGGGCAGTGCCCAGGCTGGGGGTCCTTTACTGTGCAGGGATCCCAGGAGATGCTCTCTTGGCTGCTGCTGCTGCATCTCTGAGGTTGTGCTCACGCCACCCTGCTCTTGTGCCCTTGCAGGGTGTACGAGTACCAGAAGATCCCCCCACTCATTAACCGTATGCCAGTCAAGACCAGACGGACTCACTTGGGAGCAGGAAGCAAGAGCAGCCTGAGTCCCCAGCCCAGGACAAGGAGCAGCACCAGCGCCACAACAGGACGGACAAAGTGTAAGTGCGACAGGGCTGGGAGGAAGAGAAGGCTGAGCTATTGTGTCTCGGTGCATTAGAGCAGTGCCAGAGTCCAGAGGTCCCACTTGGTGCTGACCCTGTTGCTGTGAGTCCTCAGCTCCAGCAGACACAGCCTGGCCTACACTGGTGTGCTGGCTGTCCCCTGGATCCATTCCTGTTCCCCAAGGATGCCCAGTGGGGAGGATGTTTCATAGAGGAGAATGTTTTGTGGAGGAGAATGCTCCAGAGAGGGGGGTGCTCTGGAGATGGCTGCCCAGGATGGCATGTCTTCCTGGCTTTGGGTGGGATCCTCACGGCTCCTCTTCCCATAGTGCGAGCTGAAGAGCTGCACTCCATCAAGGGGGAGCTGAGCCAGATCAAGGCACAGGTGGACAGTCTGCTGGAGAGCCTGGATCGCATGGACCAGCGGAGAGAGCATCTCACAGGTGAGGGGACCGGCCACAGACCCTCCAACACTTGTGTGTCTGTGCTGGGCAGCTCACGGGCACACACGAGCCTGAGTACTGAGCTGGGTGTAAGGAGAACCTTCCCATGAGCCCAGGACATCCAAAGCTGGCTGGGCAGATTCCCCACGTCCTTTCCCTTCTCTGGGCTGGCAGGGAAGAGCCTGGCCTTTTGGCCAGAAAGCTGGCAAGGACAAGGGAAGCTGGTGAGAACAGAGCTGGTGCTTGCACAGGTACCCCAAATTTCTTCTGTCTCTGCCTTTTCAGGGTCTAAAGAGAGTGAGAAAAAGAGGGCAGAGCTGGGGACAGAGTCACCATCCCCAGTAGGAGAGGGGTCACAGGAGTTGCGGGGGAAGGAGAGGACTGGGGCTGACAGGCACAGCGACCTGCGCAACATTGACAGTGCCGAGGAGAGCACAGACACAGAGGAGACGGTAAGAGGAGGGCCAGATCCTCTGCCAGGCTCTCTGCTTCCCTAAAATCCACCCCTGCTTGCTGGTGAGGGATGCCTGGAGCAGATGAAATGCTCCATCGGGGTTCCTCAAGCCGTTCCAGCTGAGTGCCAGGGCTAAAACTTTTGGCACATCCAGAACATCCTCAAGTACCCTGCAGCAACCCCCTGGGTGTGCATCACTCCAGCACCAAGGCTACAAAAAACCCCTCAGAGCAGAAATATGTGTTATCAAAGGTGCTGCTCCCACACTTGCACTCCCCACCTGCGTGTGGGAACCCAGGTACCGCCGTGCTGGGCAGGGTGCTGAGTTTGATCCTGTGTGTGTTTCTCCTCACAGGTGAAAACCCACATGTCGGACCCTGAGGGCAGCCAGTAGCCAGACTGGAATGCTGTGGCCTTCCCGTGTGGCCAGCCCTTCCCAGCTTCTGTTCTTTATTTCTTTTGAGGCTTCCAGGTAGTGCCACATATGACATGAGGTGCCTGCCCTTGGCACGGCCGTCCCCTACCACTGGCAGCCCAGTGTCCCACCTTGGGAGTTGCCAGCCAGCTCTGGCGAGAGAAGTTTTTGTGTTCCAGTGTGCTTTTCTTTTTCCTCCTGTTTTCAGACCTATGGATAAGCAGAGGTGGCCTGGGGAGGGAGGGGAGCAGTAAAAAACCAGAAAGGACCATATCCCAAAGGAGTGTCCCAAAATCCATCTGCCTTGCTGCCAGTGTCACCTCACCCACAAGATGCTGTGGAGCACAGAGAAAGCAGCCCAGGGCTCCCACCCCTATGGCACACGTGGCATCCCGACCTTCAGACCCTGGGTACTGGTGCAGCAGGCATGGGTACAGCCCAGGATGGCTTTCAGAGCTGCTCAGCATCCCATCATAGAAAGAAGGAACCACCCTAAGCCAGCTCTAAGAGGCTTTTGCAGGATTTTGGGATGGTGCCAAGCCTAGCTCTGATGTGAGCTGCAGGACCAGCAGTGGGGCAATGCCAACTGAATCACTCCCATTTGCCCCTGCTCCCAAATGTGTTTTCCTTACTGGTTTTCCATGGGCTGTTCTCAGCCAGGCATCATGTCTGTGGCCAGCAGGACTCCAGTAAGAGCTTTACAAGGGCCCCTGGCCTGCACCCAAGGAGTCCTGGTCCCCCCTGGGCTCCCCAGTGTCACATTTTGGTTCCGTGCCCCTAATTTCTCAGTCGTCCTTCTCTCACTGGTAGGAACTTATTCAGTATTTCTAGTTTGCTCTGGTAAAAGAGTGTATTGTGTTGGAAAGAAAAATAATTTGTATTTCTTTTCTCTGGTTATTCGACTCCAATGCAGTTTTTAACCGTCTGAAGTGCACATTTAATTTTTGTACCCCATTTTATGTGCTGTCAGACACAACCCCCAGCTCTGAGGGCTTTCTTGGATGCTGCCTTTCCTACAGCTCAACCCAGAGGCACGAGTGCAGCTCTGCCCTGTTTCCCAGTGGAAAATACCCAGAATATTCCCTACCAACCCACCATGGTGCAGCTTGGCAGACAGGGCCACCTCCTCCACTCCATCTCCAGGAATAACCAGATTCCAAGGAAGCACCCAGCTCCCCCTGAACTCCTCAAGGACAGTGGGAGCAGAGGGGGTGACCCTGACTATGTAAGTGCATCCTTCCACCTCTGCCCATAGCTGGCAGAGGCCCCAGGAGGGTCATGCAGGCAGAAGACTCACCAGAAAAAATATGATTTATTATTATGAAAAAACTAACAAAACACAACTCTGCCACTCTGAAGCACTGCCTGGGCAGGAAGTCCAAGGTGTGCACAGTCCATGCCATGACGTGGTTCCTGCCTGGATGCTGCCTGCGTGGATGGTTATGGTGGGGAGCTTGGAGTGAGGGTTTCAGCCTGGTGCTGTGACCAACCCAGAGGGAGATGTGGAGTCCTGCAGTGCCAGCAATTGCTAGGAGGGAGGTCTCAGGCAGGCTCCGGCTGCTGAAGCAGTATGGAGGCTGTTCTTGAGGGGCTTCAGCAGCATGCAAAGCTGTTTGGGTCCTGAGGTGCCAGTTAGGAATGGTCTCCTGCAAGACGGGGGCTTCTCAGGTGCACTCTGGGGTGCTTGGGCAGTGTGAGGGCTGCTTTGGGGCCCCCCTGGGGGGGGGGGGGGGGGTGCAGATTCCAGTGTCCTTGAGCACAGTTCTTGGGTCTCCAGCAGTGCAAAGGTTGGCTCATCCAGTCTCCAGCAGCATGACACATGGATCAGGCTGGGCCTGGGGGCTCTCCAGCAGTTACAATTAAACTTAAGCTTAAACGTAAAAAACTTCTAATATTCTAAAAGTAAGCTTATTTTAGTCCCCAACAGTGAGGTGTAGATCAGGCAGGCTCCAGGGGTCTCCGGCAGCACTGAAGGCAGCTTGGGTGGGCTCTGGGAGATGCCCCATCTTCAGACTGAGGGACGCAGGTCTCAGGGGCACTCAGGCACTGGTGGCGGCGGTGGCAGCGGCGGTGGCAGCGGCGGCGGCATCGCGGCGCTGGGCGGCCCGCAGCAGGCTCTGCCGCAGCACCGGGTACTGCCGGTGGCAGCCATCGAGGCCGAGCCGCAGGGCTTGCGCCCAGTCCTCGGGCGGGCCTCCCCGGCCGCCGCCCAGCACGGCCGACACCTGGTTGAGGGCGGGCAGCAGGGCCAGCGTGAGGCGGGCGGCGGCGCGGCGCTCCTCGGGCTCGGCGGGCTGCAGCATCCATGAGGCGGCGGGCGCGGGCGGCCGGCACAGCGCGCAGCCCACGGCCAGGTCGTACATCTCCACGCCCGCGTCCGCCAGCGCCAGGGCGGCGGCGCTGACGGCGGCGGCCAGCGCCGAGCCCCCGTCCTGCAGCAGCAGCGCGCTGACGGCCAGGCGGGCCCGC
>NW_024581093.1:5897077-5997088 GCF_017639235.1 Corvus kubaryi | reverse complement strand
CCCCGCTCCGCCTCCCGCTCCGCCGCCGCGCCCGGCCGGCCCCGCGCCCCGCGCCCCGCGAAGGGCGCCCGGCGGAACTCGCAGAGCAGCCGGCCCGGGCCGGGCTCGGCCGCCTCCCGCGGGCCCCAGGCGGCGCAGAGCACCTTGGTGCCGCTGCCCAGCTCCACGTAGGCCGAGCCCTGCGCCTGGCTCAGCAGTCCGGCCCGCGCGAACAGCGGCCGCAGGGCGCAGGGGTCCCGCGGCGCCGCTCCCGCGCCTTCCCCGTCCTCTTCATCCTCGGCCGCGGTCGCTGCCCACAGCGCCGGCGGCTGCGACTCCTCCGGGCCGCGCAGGCGGCGGTGATCCAGCGGCATGTTCGGCGGGACACCGTGAGCGGGCGGGGACGGGGCGGGCCCAAGCGGGAGGCGGGCACAAGCTGTGACTGGCAGGGGGATCCCACCCCATCCCGTCCCGTCCCGTCCCATCCCGTCCTGCCAGCCCAGCACAGCCGGAGCGCAGAGCGCGGGGAAAAGGAGCCTTTATTGACCGGAAAACCGCGCAGGGGACAGACAGGGAGACAAAGGGGCCGGGGTTCCCCCCTCAGTCAGTTCTTCAGCTCCCCCAGCCGGAGCCTGGCAAAGTCCGTGGCCAGTTTCAGGGCTTCCTGCAGGCAGCCCACGTTCTTGCCTGTTGCCTGTGCAGAGATGTCCTTTCCACCACCTTTGCCGTCCATCAAGCCAGACACTTCCTGCACCCACTGGCTGGCCTTCAGGCCCTTATTTGCAGTCTCCTGGGCAGGAAAAGAAACCCAGCGGTCAGCACTGAGGGAAGAACAGCAATCTCCCCACTGAGGGAAGAACAGCAATCTCCCCACCCCATGCCTACCACGCCGTTAAGTCCTGACTCTTCCCCTTCCCTGTTTGCAGAGCACAACCCCTCTTCCCTCACTTCTGCAGCCTGACAATAAGCCCAAGCATGAGGGCTGTGGCTCTTGCCAAACTCCAATCAGTTCTGGCTGTGTAACGTTAGATAGTTTGTGCCTGGAGGCGGCAGCTCCTCCCCGGAGGCTCAGGAAGAGGCAGCCATGCAGCCTCAGCAGTACCTGGGGTACTTGACACAGGCAGGTGATCCTGCCAGCTTCGTTATCCACAGCAAAGAGCATAGCAGCGGTCTGGGGGGAGTTAGTCTTGAAAAGCTTCAGAGATTCATTCAGGGCCTGGAAGAGAACAAAATCCTTGCCTGACTGCCTCCCTGCGCTTGCCCCCAGCCCAGCTCCAGCCCCAACAGCACCCACAAAGACCTCAGAAATTGCACTAAACCAGCCAGCAGCACTGTGCAATGCTCCTCTTCCCAAACATGAGCCATCTTCACATTCCTGGCAGTGTAGAAGCCTTGGCAGGGGACATAAACCCTGCCTGTGTACCCCAAGGGAGGAAGGAGAAAATGCTTTTATTTCCCCAGCATGAGGTATCCAGGAACTGGCAGAATCAGCCCCAGAATGAACCTTTGCCTGAGTGTACTGGCTGGAGGAGAAAAGGCTCCTCCCAGCAGAAAGGAACAGCTGTTCCAAAGGGAATCAGGACTCAAAGGCAGCATGAAGAGGCTGCAAGTGTTATCAGACACAGCAGGCAGGGAAGAACCAGGGAGACTGCCACACATTCCATTATTCCCAAGGAGACCACCATCCCTCACTTGCACAGACAGCACAATGCAGCACAGAGCCCCAGGAGTGGGTCCTCTGGCAAGCAAAGCAGTGCTGCTCTGGGTGGATTGGGAACATGCAGCTCCCTGGGCTTCCAGCACTGCCATCCCATGGGATGCACCCTTCTGCCAGGGAAAACACTGCAACAGCACGCACTGGGAGCAGAAACATGGGCATCGTGATGCTGGTGGCCACAGAGAGTGAGCAGGATCAGCTCCAAGACTGCTGGAGAGGAAATTTAACAGGGTGTTAAGCCCAGAGCGGTCTAAGCCCAGGCACAACCAGCCCCCACTGCCTGGCACTGTGACACAGCACACACAACGGAGCGTTCATTCCAAAAGAAATTACTTGGAAAAAAACTTGTGTGTGGAGGAAGGAAGGAGCAGATTCAGCCCCGGCCAGGGAAGAACTTGAACCCAGCTGAGCAGACATAGCTGGGGGCAGCTCTCTGCCTGGTCCTGTCCACACACTCAGCCCAGGACACCACTCCCAGAGCTGATCTGCAGAGGCCACAAGCATCGTGACTTTCACAGCTCGGCAGAGCTGCTGTTCTCAGTCCTTTAAGTGCATTTCAGCATCATGACTGCTGCAGGATGAGTCTTACCTGGGACACAATGGGATTTCTGCTGGGCTCCCTATCCACCACCAGGTCTGGAAGCTCAGCAAGTGGTCAAGAACCCACCAGCTCTGCAAGCCCATGTGCTAGTCCAGGAGGTGGGACACAAGACAATACCCCAGTGGTCCCTCCCCCTTCTCATGGACAGCATGTGGCAAGAGGGACAGCTCTGTAGCACTGAACCGCCTCCCCAAGTGACAAGAGACCACCCAGCTGCTTCTCAGGCAGAAGGAAGGTTGTTGAGATCAGCCTTTCCCATACCTTTGCTGAGGCTCCATTTTCCATTTCCATGATGACCCACGGCTGGTTAGGGTGACTCTCGATAACTTGCTTGGTCTTCTCCAGCACCTGAGGACAACAGTGGTCAGCCACTAGACCACCCACACTGTATGGACACAAGAACCACCTGGGTAGAGCAGGGACAGAAGCCCCCAAGATGCCCAAACACACCCACAGCCCAGCCTGGAGCAGCCTTGCACTGTGAAGCAAGGAGGAATATATTCTGACAGGCAGGTATGTGGCCTGCAAGACAGCATGTCGTGCATGATTCCTCCTCCAGAAAACTCCAGTGGGATCCAGGAGGAAGCCTGCACCCAGGGGCACTGTTAGGCTGCCATGCTTCAACCCAGAGAACAGGTATGGAGCTAATTCTGTTTCAGGAGGCAGCAGAAGCTGGAGGGCTGAACAGTGTGAGGGGCATTCCCACACATCAATTCTCTTCCATCCTGGACACTAACAGAGCTCCCAGGGGAGCACCCCACAGCTCTCCCACACTGTCCTTTATTCCAGCCCAGGGCTCACTCTTTTCTGGATGTCAGCTTTGCTTGCTCGGTCCAGGTCATCCATGACTTTCTTCAGTGCTTTAACAGCCTCTCTCAGTTCATCTTTCTGCCACTGTGGGATAACAGCAGTGGCCAGTGTCTGCAAAAAGAGAAGCAGGTGGAGAAGGTTAAAGGTGCCAGTGACCATGGCAGGAGATGCAGCACCTCATGAACTCTGCCTCAAGTGGCAGAGCCCCATAAGCTCTACTCCTCTCCCAGTGCCAATGACCCCAGGCAGCAGGTGCTGGCTGCAGCACCCATGGGATGCAGGGCTGCTGGAAAGGAGCAAGAAGGTGAACTCATGCCTCATTAATACCACCCAGTGCTGGCAATCAAGGTCCCATTCACTCTGGGGAGGCAGAGCACTGCTACCATACTCACCTCACCGAGATCCGTGATCTCCTTCTGCACGTCCTTGTTGGGAGCTGTCTGGACCTTCACCTTGGCCTCCAGGGCTGACAGTAGTTTCCTGAGGCTGTCGACTTTCCTGAGGGCCTAGGAGAATACAGTCTGAGTTAAATCAAGCAGGAAGATTGAGCAGGCAAGGCTCTTGGTCACCCCAGAGTACGAAGAGGTGAGGAATGCTGGAATGCCCCAGAATGGAGCTTAGTAACTCTTGGGAAGCCACAGGGCCAAAGCAGACAGCACCTGACCAGAACCAGGGTGTGATGCTGGCACATGAGCCTTAGGTCTCTTTTCTTTGCCAGGATTGCCAAGATCCCCCCAAAAGAGAAGTCATCCCCCCCATGAAACCCCTTGTTCCCACTTCAGGGAGTGCCAGCCCGCATCCAAAGTCACTGCCTCCTGCAGCAGAGGACTGGGTTCGCAGACTTCACCACTCTCCTGCTGGCCTAGCCAGCTGCCAAGAGCTCTCTATCTGCAGCCATTCTGAAAAGCAACCTGAGCTGACCCTGGAGCCATCCCACACACCCACCCAGGTTTCTCTGCCATAACACCCACATCTGAGGCTTCCCCCTCTCTTCCCTGTTCTGACTGTAGTATAGCCAGGGCTTCCAGCACAGCCTTTGCCAACAGCAGCACCCTTTTCCGTGAGTCCTCAGAAGATATTGTGCAAATTTGAACAAAAGGAACTTGAGCACAGGGTTAATAGGTGGAATCTCACAGAGGATCTCTCCTGCCTACGCTTACCTTCCGAGCTTCAGCCCCGGTGACTGCAACTATCCTCCGAATGCCTTTAGCAATTGCTTCTTCTGAAACAATCACAAAGGGGCCAGCATGGCTGGAGTTCTGCAAGTGCCTTTGGAAAGAACCCAGACAGACCCACGAGAGGGAGTTAGAAATCCACCTCTCCTTTCAGCAACAATCAGCACAGAAATAAGACAACCATCCTGCCAGAGAAATGCAGCAATGTGGGGACAGGCACAAAAAACCACTTGTGCAAATGAGTGAGGAAAGGGTGGCAAGGGCTGTGCTCCCAGCACTGCCAGAGACCCTGAGAGAGGGCAGGGGCAATACAGACAGTTTCCTGCCTGCAAAAGGTAATTCTGAAGACTGATTAGCTCAGGACTGGGAATGCAAAGGCACATCATCACCACCACCTCCAGCTCTGCCCTGGCTCTGCCCACTGTATGCTCATGGCACTCCCAGGAGCTCAGGCTACACAGGAACTCCTTTTCAGCCACCCTACCACCTTCCCTGACCTCTCCAGGTACTCACGTCCCTCCGCAGAACTCAATAGAGGTGATGGAGCCCCCAGGGCCAGAGGGGTCAGCCAGCAGCTCCTCCACGGGAATGCCAATGGAAACCACACGGACGGGATCAGGGTAGGTCTCGTCAAAAACTGCCCGAAGTCCTTGGATAGCTTTGGCTGCTGCGAGAGGGCAGTCCTTGGCATACACAGTCTGCAGAGGACAGCAAAGAGAGGAGGGTAAGAGCCAGTCCTGTCAGCTGTGACTGACAGCCCACGTTCCCAGGAAATTTCTTCCTCTGATAAATCCTAGAAGTGAAATCTTGTGCCTCACACCTGAGCTGGGGTTTGTTGAGCTGCAAGAATCACAAAGCTATTGGCAGATGTCTCATCTTCAAAATTCCCAATACCACCTGCTCGGACTCCCTGTGTGCTACTGCACATGCAAATGGTTCCAAGCACAGATTCCAGGGTCATCCAGGGTCTGCTCTGACACTTGGCACCAGACAGAGCAACTCTCCTGCCATTGAGGACACATCACTGGGTGTCTGGGTGCACAGTGTAAATCCAGCCAGGCCTGCAAAACACTCTGCCAAACTTCCTGGCTCTTGTAGCTGGTGTGACACTACTGCAGGCATGGGAACACTCCAGCCCTAGAGAGGGCTTGAAACCAATGAACAGAACAATCCATATGGGGTTTTCCCACTCAAAACCCTCTCAACTGATGGCAATCTGTGCACAGTACTGCACCAGCAGCTCAGAATCCTCCTGCATGCCAAACTCCCAGCATCCCAGATCATCCAAAACCTGGACTCAATGTATACAACGTGTCAGCCATACCCACCTTTGATTCCTCAATCATCTGGTTGGCAATCCCTTCAACTGTCTTGATTTCCTGGGTGGACAGGGCTCCCTTGGCTGTGAAGTCGAAGCGCAGCCTGTCCGGTGCCACCAGGGAGCCCCTCTGGTCAGCCTCCCCCAGCACGGAGCGCAGGGCGAAGTTGAGGATGTGGGTGGCCGTGTGGTTGCTCATGACCGGCCTCCGCCTGGCCTGAGGGAGGAAGCCACTGTCAGATGGGGTCCCATACCCCAGAGCCACGACCACCTCCAGCAGCTGAAGGGGAGGTTAATGCCCTGATCCAACAGAATCCCAAACTAGCCCAGGAAACAACTGATCACGCTGCCTTGGAGCTTCAGCTACAGGAGCACGTGTTCTCCACCAATCTGTGCATGGCTATGTCCTGGCAGTCCCCTTGTTGGGCCTGTGTGGAGTGAGGCCAAGGACAGACTAGGACACACACACTAATCTCTGTTCCTCAGCAGGGAAAAGCACTCCAAGATGGAAGCCTTCCCTCTTCATCTAAAGGTACTGCCTCTATAGGGAAGGGAAATGCATCAAGGCTGACTGTGCTCAATCCAGCACTCACTCAGCAAGCTGAGCCCACAGGAGCAATGTCTGGAGTGGGGCAGGCAGCCCAGGCTCTCTGCTGTTGTCCCCATGCACCACACATGTTCTCCTTGCAAGTCATGACCCAAAATGTGTTTCTGCCTGTGATCAGCAAACCCAGCAAGTGTGGCTCTGAGCCAGCTGGGCCTTAGCTGCCTTGTGGTAGGAGAAAGCCAGGTGCCAAGCAGGAGAGACTTGGAGTCAGCCAGACACTGCTTGATCATGTGCTGCAGGGAGAGCAGGACCCAAACATAAGGCCCCCAAAGTGGAACCAATGAAAAGAAACAAGACAAAATCCAGAGAAAACAGACAAAGCCCATGTGTTATACCATGTCTTAACTCACCTCATCAATAGTCAGGTGGACCTGATCTCCTACTTTCAAACTCCCATAGAGAGTTCCTATGTGGAGCACGTAACCTCCTCGGACCTGCACATTCTTCACAGTGAATTCTGTTTTCTGTACAAAGAAGAAAACGCCCCATGTGAGCAGGGTGAGAGGCCAAGGGGAGAAATCATCCAGCCAGAGGTCTGAGCTGCAACTGGAAAGGTCCCAGCTGAGAGCCAGAGTGGTATGTGTGCTGGAGAAAGCTGAGTGTCCCCAGGCACAGCACGCAGCAAAGTGGAGAAGTGAATGAAGGTGGGGCACAGTTATGGGGCACAAAAAGAGCTCCCCATCACAGCTCGAGAGCACTGCCCTTGGGCTTGGCAATCCCAGCACCACCACCACAGGCATCCACATTCTGGTGACAGCAGCACAGAGTTGAATTCCTTAAGAAGCAAGGGAACAAAACTCCAGCCCATCCATGCCCTGCTGCACCCCCAGAAAGGAACCCTGTGCAATGCCTGACACCTAACATGGATGGAAAATTGCTGGAGCTTGTTTGGCCCCTTCTCCCCCTCTGCCCAGGCCCCGGGTCAGACAGAGTCTAGCAAAAGGCTCTCAGGCCCACTCACATCCTCCCTGCTGTCGTCATCCTTGACCATGTAGCCCTGGTCATAGATCTGCCCACCCTGCTCGGCGTAGAAGCAGGTCTGGTCCAGCACTATCCCACATTCCTGGCCAGTGGATACCTCCTCCACAAACTTCTTCTCCCTGCGGATGGCCTTCACCGTGGCCACAAGGCTCCCGAAATCTGCCACCAGGATGACAGGCAGTGTCAGTAAAACAGGAAAACCTTATAGACACCACATGGGAGCAGAATGTGATAGCAACACCTCCCAGTTATTGCAGGAGCTCATGGCAGCTACCACATTTGCAGGGGATAAGGAGAGAGGAGCAAGGCAACAGTTAGCTGGGAATTTAATTCAGTGCCCTCCAAGGCAGGGACTGTCATTGCCTTCCACACCTATGCAGCAAAAGTCAGCACAAACATGGCTGTGAGCCTGCAGCCTCCTGAATTTCCATCAAATCAAAAAACTAGCAGGAACAGCCAGAGCAAGCAAGCCAAAGACCCTCCAACAGGCCAAGCAGAACTGCAGTCTCCTGCAGCACTGGCAAAGGAGCAGTGGAGAAACACCAACATAACACTGTGGAGACACAAAGCTGCAGGGAACAGGAATTCCCTTAACATGGCAACAGCAGTACAGTAGCCCCTGAACAGTCTGTCCTCTTTCTCTGCTCCATTAGTAACAAGCAGGCTATTCACCTGCACAGCCTTCCACTCCCAACTCCATGTCCCAGGAAAGGGGAGCCCAGAGGTACATGCCAGGGAAGGTTTAGTAGCAGTACATGATTGTGAGAAGGTTTTCTCATACCATAGGTACCACTCGGATCTGAAGCATAGTTGTATTTTGGTGAGTCATCTGTCACCTCCAGCCCTCGGGCTCTCAGCTCTTCAATGGCATAGATGTCCAGCATGAGGAGATCCTCCCCTCCAGCACCCTTGCCCTGGGATTTGAGCTGCCAATGAGCAAGATTTGAGAAATGAACTGTCAAATACCAAGGTTTAAGAAACACCAATGCATGCCAGCCTAGTTGCACATGTCACTCACATCCCTCAGCACTCCCTGACTGAGAGCTCTGCCCTGGGAAGCTGTGTGCCAGCATCTGGAGGGCACCCATTTCTCTGGCTTCAGAGCAGCCAGTTCCAGCATGCAGACCAAGTGGGCCTGAGCCCAGTAAGGACAAGCAAGTACCCAGCTGGTCAACACCACTCCCTACTGCTGCAGCAAACATGATGGGAGAGGCACCCAAGGTGCAGGCTTGCCTAGATACTGATCCTTGGACAGGGAGTTAACTTCCCTAACCAGAACAGGACAGCAGAGGTGCTCCCAGCACTCCACTATCTCTGTCTGAAGGCTGAGCTCAAGGTTCCAGGCTTTGCTAGCGAGCAAAACCAACCCCAGCTGTACAGAAAAGACACGTCCCACAGCAACTGCAGTTGTCCTGGATTTTCCCATGGGACAAACCATGGGGCATAGGGGGTGTGAGCAGACTCGGTGAGAAAGAAGCAACTTACGACTGCAAACTGCAAGGAAGGGAATTCTCCCTGCGCACCCATAAACCAGCTTCCCCTGGAGCTGTTACCTACCTGAGCATTTTTACGCTCTTCTTCAAAGCCCTCCATGTCTACAACAAGGCCCTTCTCCTCTGCAATCAGCCCAGTGAGATCCGCAGGGAAACCGTAGGTGTCATACAGCAACCAGGCAGTGTCACCTGCAGAGAAAGTGCAAAGCAGTCACCTCTCACGTTCCATGAGACACTGCTCCCTTCCCTCCTCTCCCACTGGCTCTGAGCTACAGCAGGACAGTGAACAGGCCTGGAGAATGTAAACATCCAAAAGGTTCCTCCCTGCCAGCACAGAGATCTGTGTCTGGGCAGCTTAGAAAACTGAGCAAGTGAACACAAGCCAGAGGAGAGACAGGTGGTTCGGCTCTAAGAGATGTCTTCTGACTCCGACTTTGTCCCCCCACCACCTTCCACACCTCTAATTTCCCCGCCCAGCTGAGCCCTGATGTGATCTTAGATAATAAATGCCTTTTGCTGCATCCAGACAGAAGTCACAGCCTTACCAGGAATGATTTTACTGTCCCCAAGGCTCTGGATCTTCCTGTCCAGGATGCGACGGCCTCTGCTCAGTGTTTTCAGGAACTGATCCTCCTCTTCATTGATAATGTCCTTTACCATATCTGGGTCCTTCTTCAGCTCAGGAAAGGCATCTCCCTGCAGACCGAAGAGGATGAGCCCTTCAGCACGGAGACGTGCACATCTCAGCAGAGGAAGTCCTCAGCAGATACAGTGGAGTAGGAGAACTTACCAGTGACTGCACCACCACATCAACCAGAGTAGCAAAGAAACCCTTGGGGGCATTGAGCTTCTCATGGGAGTAGCGCACGGCCCGTCGGAGAATCCGCCTCAGCACATACCTAGGGAATAGCAGAGCGCCCCGTGCAAACATTACACATCTGAGTTGTTCTCAGGGGCTCCATCAATACCACCTACCAGCAGCTCCTCCCAGGACCAAGAGCACAGGGTTTTCTCCCCACGTTTTCCCTCGAGCGGCTGCTCACAGCAGCAGTAAGGCACAGGTGAGGTGCCAGTCCCCAGCTCCATGACCAACATTCACTGTGTGCTTACTGAGCCCAGTGGCACCTGCAGCACAGCCTCTCCCAGCCCAAAATTCCTTGCTTTTTCAATAGCAGCACTGCTCCAAGCAGGGCTTTGTGCCTGTCTGCCCACAATGATCCTATCCGGGGGCTGGCACAGCAGCAATGGTGCTCACAAGAACCTTCAGACTTGTACATCATGGCCTTTTGGGTGAACCTTACTACAGCGATTCAAGCGTCAAATATTCCGAGCAAACACTCTGCTACCCACTGGGATCAAAGAGATCCCAGACACAGAGGAGATCCCAGAGCCCTGATGGAAGCCATGCTGAACAGGATGCGAGCGGTGACAATGCAGCAGCTCCTTCTTACCCTCTGCCAGTGTTGTCAGGCCTGCCCCCGTCCGAGAGGGCCAGGGTGATGGTCCGTGCATGGTCGGCCAGCACACGGTAGGCCATGTCTATTCCATCAGCATCCTCGGCCCCGACCTGCCCCAGGTACGGCCTGGCACCGGTGCCCTGTGCAGAGGAGAAGGCAGTGGGTAGAGGGGACAATTATTGACAGTGGCACCGTGGCAGAATTACAGGGAAGGGCCTCAGAAGCCAAGCCCACCACCCACAGCCACAGAGAACATTCCTCTTGGAAAGAGGAGACTCAGTGAACCCAGGGGAGGCATAGAGCTGTGGGCTCTGCATGGTGCCATGGCCCACATTTCAATGGCCAAAAGCTCTCCAGACCAGAGGGAAGAAAATCCAATTTATCCCATCATTAAGAACCCACGAGAGAGGGAGAGGGAAAGAGTACAGGGAAATCATCTGTTTTGCACATTGGCTCAAGGACTCCAACCTGGCATAACCTGCCCAGCCAAGAAACCTTTCAAATTCTGTCACACAGGAGATGGTCCCAGCTTTCCTCTTTTAGGATGTTTTTATCCATACCCTAGGGAAAGATACTGCTGTAACCATGCAGTGCTCGCACATGGTGCAAACCTCCCCCCACGGGCACAGTCCCTCCAGCTGGGCTCCCAGCACATGGCTGGAAGGCAGACAAGGACACAGGGGCTGTGTCACCAGTGGACTTAGCACTGAAGAAGGGCAGCTCTCCAGTTCCAACTCTGGAGCTCAGCACCTCATTCCTTAGAGGTAGCAGGAGCTTAGGCTCTTCTCCCTGCTTTTTATCCAGCATGATGTACAGCCAGGAAGATCTGCCCCCTCCATGGAGGAAAAAAAAAGGCTCGGACTTGCACACAGAACTCCCAGCATGGGTAATGTGATCCCCACCCGAGACAATGCCGCAGCAGCACACAGGTTCTGCAAGTGGCTGTTGTGGTTTATATGGCAAAGGCCTCCTGTCTAAGGGAATTTTCTACCGATCAGCATGTTCCAGGTGTGAGACTGAAGGACAAATTGATTCTGGGTATCTCTCTACCATATGGCAAAAAAATAGCACTTGGCCATGAGGGACTGCGGAGCCTCTCCCACTGGGAGAGGACCAAGGAGTGTTCATCAGGACAGTCCACAGAAGCTGGGTAAGCTGCACCACTCTCTGTCCTGTTTTCCTCTGGAAACATGTCCCAGGGCAGCAATCACTGTGCCAGCCTGGGTCCTACCCTCAGCAAAGTGCAAACGTGTGAGGCTCACAGCAGCTGGGAAAGCAGAGACCACCCTGTCCAACCAGCCCCACGCATCTCCCCAGGGATTCAGGGAATGGATACAGCTGGGTAAGGCTCCAGTTCATACCTTTTGGATGGCTTCAAAGTAAGGAAGGAAAAGGTCAGTGTCATAGTTGGACATCTTGTTCTGCAGCACAGAGACCAGCCTCTCCAGGCCCATCCCAGTATCAATACTTTTCTTAGGAAGGGGCTTCAGTGTCCCATCAGCTTCCCTGCCAAAGAAAGGTGAGATGTTATGGATGGAGGCTCTGCAAGGGGAACCCCATCTCTCCCTCAATCTCCATGAGATTTAGTTCCATCAGATTTGTGACACAGGCCCATACACAAGCCACACAAAGGACAACTTTGATAAAATACAGTTAACAAGACCCTCAGCAACAACTTAGACCCAAAGCAGACAACAACTTATTCCATACTGAACTCCCGGCAAATAGAGAAAATACTCTCAGTTTGTCCCAAAAGCAGCATGACCAACCCCTTCTGTACTGGTGGGTAAGGGGACAGAGCATCACAAAGTGTTTGGCTGCTAGGAATGGCGAGTAAGCCACAGGCAGTTAAAAGAGAATGCAGCCTAAGCAGCCTCCCAAACTGAGCTGGAGCAACCTGGCTCACCTGGAAGCTGGAAGCAGGTCTGGCTCACCTATTGAACTGTATGAACACCAGGTTCCAGATCTCCAGGACGTTGGGGTCATCCTGATTGACCAGGTGTGAAGCATCTCTGTCCCCAATTCGGTCATAGTGGATCTCGCTGCAAGGACCACAGGGGCCGGTGTCTCCCATTTCCCAGAAATTATCCTTCATATTGCCAGGCAGAATCCTGCCTTCAGCCAGCCTGTAAGAAGAAATTTACTGAACAACAGAGACTAACTAAAAGAATTCCCCAACCTAAAGGCTATGCCAGAGAACCCACAGCTCACTAATTCCCTAGATGTGCTGATGAATTCTTAAGAGACCAACCAAGAGCCTAACACTCAGGATCCCTGCTGAGGGGATTAGGTGAACACTAGCGCCTGGCACACATCCCAGCTGGAGACAAAGACTTATGCAACACCTCAGTAAAGCCACCAGCAAGAAAACACTGATGGGATGAAGAACCTCTTCTATGAGAAAAGACTGAGAGAATTTGGATTGTTCAGCCTGGAGAAGAGAAGGCTCTGGAATCACCTTGTTGTGGCCTTTCAGTACCTAAAGGGGCCTACAAGAAATCTGGAGAGGAACTGTTTAGAAGGGCATGGAGTGATAGGAAAAGGGCTTTAAATTAACAGAGGGCAGATGCTTATTATATATTATGAATCAATTCTTCCCTGTGAGCGTGGTGAGGCACTGGAATAGGCTGCCCAGGGAAGCTGTGTCTGCCCCATTCCTGGAAGTATTCAAGGCCAGGTTAGACAGGGCTTGGAACAAGATGAGCTGTAAGGTCCCTTCCAACCCAAACCATTCCACAGTTCTATGACTCCATGATCTTCTCAAGTGCTGTCAGTGGCAGCACACTGGGCAGAACATCCCATCCATCTGACCAAGCAGGATCCTTAAGCTTACACAAGAGATTTGGAAACCAGAGCTCTCAGTATCTTCTACCTAATATCAGTACTTCCCTTTGGTTTGGAAGTTCCACCACCCTGCAAATGTTATTTGTGACACTTCAATTTTGTTAAAAGTCTCCTGTTATATGTGTTCTGCCACATAACACAGGCCATCATAGAGTCATAGAAACATTTAGGTTGGAAAAGACCTTTCAGATCATCAAGTCCAACCATTACTCCAATACTGCCAAACTCACCACTAAACCATGCCACAAAGTGCCACTGCTACACAGCTTTAAAATCCCTCCAGAAATGGTGACTTCACCACTGCTCTGAGCAGCCTGTTCTGTTCTGCTTCTGTGAAGATTTTTTTCCTAATATCCAACCCAAATAAATTACTATCGCTAATCAAAACATGCACCTTCCTCAGTGAAAGGCCTTACCCCAAATCCAACCAGATCTGCTTGCACTCCAGGTCTGGTTGCAGTCCTGCAGCCTCATTTCCACCAAAGTAAGTGACGTAGAGTCTTTCAGCAGGGATGCCAAACTCCTTGGTGAGAAGTTCCAGTGCCAGTTTACAAGCAAGTTCCTGCAGAAGGAAACATAAGGTCAGCAAGTGAATGCAAAGACAGCTCCTCTTCAACATGCAAAACTGGCTACTGTAGGTATCAGCAGCCAAAAACTTTCTGACTTTTGACATAAGAAAGAGGTAGATTGATACATGCAGTGAAGAGGGCACAAGAAACATCTCACATGACTGTCTTCATGCAGCCAAGTTAACTCCTAGCATGTTCACTGCCTCCAAAAAGCCTTTTAATTCTGACTTTGAATACTACACTAGCAAGAAGCTTGGGAAAGGAAATCATTATTGTATGATCGCTCCTGTTTGAAGGTCAGTCATAGCTGCATAGCACATTTAAGTCCCCACATCTCCAGGACAGCCACTAAAACCTCTACTTGAAGACTCCAAACTAGCAGAGTTAATTTAATCAGTTTTGTAACCTTAAGTAATTAATCTCAAATCATTCTGCAGGGTTGGGGCAGCTTCCAAGCTCATATATTCCAAAGCAGCTACATGCACCTTTGTGCCAACATATTCTCTTTCCTCTTGGCAACCACTCTGCTGAGTTTACAGAGATGGATAAATCTGCGCAAGAGATTCAGAGCTGCACCCGGACTGTTTTACCTTGAAATAATCCCCAAAGGACCAGGATCCCAACATCTCAAAGAAGGTGTGGTGGTACACATCTTTCCCCACATCATCCAGGTCGTTGTGCTTGCCCCCTGCTCGGATGCACTTCTGAGTGTTGGTGGCTCTGCTCAGTTTAGCGAGCGGGTGTGAGGGGTCGATGGTATTGAGGAAGATGGGTTTGAACTGAGAGAAGAGAAAAAAGGGCAATTGGGAAACGGACTCAGAACCTGCTTTCAAATGTTGCAAGCAACAGCAAGGCAGTAAGTGTCATCTATGTCATGATATCACTAGTCTGGACATACCCAAAACACCTTTCAGAAACAAATCTGCTGCTGCTGTCCATGCCTAGAACTCAGCACTCACACACAGAAAGTGTTCCTAGAGCCCACCAAAGCCCAGGGCTTCCAAAGGGACTGAAAGCTGTCAGATTCCCAGCTGCCAAAAAATAAAAAGTGGCTGCTGATCTGCAGCAGAGCCCTTGCAGCAGACCAGTCTCATCTGCTCTTCAAACACACCATTAGTCATTTCTGCCAGGATTGCTGTGGTACCAGGGGTCAAGGAAGGGAGACTGGCAGAGCTCCCACCACAGGAACCTCTTCCAGTGCTCTTGCCCATTTTGTGAGAGCACAGAGGACTCCAGTGGACACACCAACCATCTCTCTGTGACCAGAAGGAAGATGGAGAAAACAATAATTTTCCCAACAGCTCTGCAAACAGTGTCACAGGTTCCAACAGGATATGTTCCTAGGACCGCAGTGCCAGGGTGGGAATCCTACCTGATTCATACCAGCATTGGCAAAGAGCAGTGTGGGGTCATCCAGGGGGATTGTAGAAGATGAGTGCACATAGGTGTGCTTGTTTTCCTTGAAGAAGTCAATGAACCGTTGCCGGATCTGGCTGGCGGTGAGCGAGGTCTCCATCTGGAAGGTGGAAGTTGCCACTGTCTAAAGCAAGTGGCAGGAAAGCAGCAAAACCTCGGTGTAGTCTGAACAAACAACAACAAACAACGCTCTGATGTGCTGTCAGTTCAAGGTGAACATCAGGATCGCCATCTCCAACTCCTGAAAGGGTGTCCCTACATTGTTAAATACTCACTGACACCTCAGTTCAACCATCGGTCTGCCCCAAATAGTGGTGGCCCAACCCAAAATTTCCTGTCCCCCAACCTCCCTGACTTCAGGGGCTCTACATCAAGTTACTTTTTCTTTGAAAACACATGGTTTTAAAATAACAAATTCACATGGATTCAGTGGGTTGTGCTGGTCTTGCTGGTGACAAAGGAACTGCCAAGTCATCAAAGCATTCAAGGTGATTAAATGCAGAGAGTGAGGAGACATCATTATGGCCTTCCAGTATTTAAGGGGGCTTATAAAAACAAGGGAGAGCAACTTTTTACATAGGCAAATAATGATACAACAAGGCAGAACAGTTTTAAACTGGAAAAGGAGAGATTTAGGTTAGATATTAGGAAGAAATTCTTCCCTGTGAAGCTGGGGAGGCCCTGGCACAGGCTGCCAAGACAAGCTGTGGCTTCCCCATCCCTGGAAGTGCTCAAGGCCAGGTTGGATGGTCCTTGGAGCAGCATGGTCTAGTGGAAGGTGTCCTATGGCAAGGGTGTTAGAACCAGATGGGCTTTAAGGTCTCTTCCAATTCGAACCATTTTATAATTCAATGACTAAATCATAGAACAGCCAAGTTTGGAAATGACCCCAAATATCACCTTGTCCACCCACCCTGCTCAAAGCAGAGCCAGCTCCAGGGATGCCTGGAAGCCTTCCTTGAGGGGACCCACATCCCCTTCCTTGAGGAGACGAACATCAGAGGCAGGCTGACAGCCCGGAGGGCACCACCGCCCGTGTCCTACGGGTACACAGGGCTGTCCCTGACAGCGGAGCGCAATGCGCATCCACGGAGGGGGGCGAGATCCCAGCAGCCTGCTGCGGCACGGAGAGAGGCGAATTCCCCGTAGGAGCAAAGCCTGGGAGTATTCACAGCACAGAATCAATGAGGTTGGAAAAGTCCTCTGAGATCATCGAGTCCAACCTCGATGCTGGAGGAGGGAAGGACCCGAAGTGGGAAGAACCAGGCATAGCGGCGGCCCCAGGGCCTATGAGAGCCTCTGCCCCGACACACCCGCTCTCCACTGCCCGAGAAGGGGTGAGGGCACAGCGGCGTCCGGCAGCGCCGCCGGCCGCCCGGCATCCCCCCGCGGGCCCACATGGGGCGCGACCAGCGCACCACCACCGTCACCCTCCAACCCCGCCTTCTCCGTGCCCCTCTCCCCTGTGGCCGCGGGTCCCAGCCGGGCCATGACAGCCAAACCCAGCGGCCAGACCCTCCCAGGCCCCTCCGGCCGTACCTGCGCGGCCGCCGCCGCCCCTCGCTCTGCTCCTCCGGCCGCGCCGCAACGCCCACTCCGCTCCGCCCCTCCGGCGGCCGCCACCCGCCATTGGTTGAGGGCGCTGTCGCTCTTCCGTCAGCCCCGCCTCTCCCCGGGGCGCCCCGCCCCCGGCTGATGCAATGGCGGGACACGGCGGGCACGTGACGCGGGCGGGCTGAGGCCTCACTGGGCGCCGCCATTTTAGGGGTGCCCGCCCTGCAGGCGCAGGGATGTTGTCCCAAAAAATCGGATTCGTTCCCCTGGTGTGCAACGAGCCGATAATGACACACTCGAGTGAGACATAGTTTATTTCAGAACTCCCCAGCCTGGGTGCTTAGTGGTATTCCACAAATTCAGCGCACCCCACCGGACTTTCCATGCTGTTATGTCACAGCAATTCAGAGTTAGTAACTTCCCAAGCACAGCCCTTCTGTTAGAATTGATGGGTACTTTCCATACAAATCATGTAACCCCAGCTAATTTCTACTCATGCTCAGGGGAAGGGTCTTCACCTGGGCAGGGTCTTTTTGTTCTGTAGATGTGATTTTTAGTGTTACAATGAAGATAGTTTAGCTCTAAGATACATGGACCAGGAGTTAATTTTGCCAAGTTAGCAATGTCATCCCTGAATCTTGTTAGTTCCAGAGTGTCCTTGAGTGAGGGATGCTGGCTGCTGCCTCTTCCAGTGATTAGGTCTCCTTTCCTGCTGATTAGGCTTGAAAGTATACAAAGGTCTTACATCAAAGAACAGCCTGACTTAAGATAATACTGACTGACACATTCTCCATTTTGCAACAATGATGCTGCCTGCTCCCACGGAGGGAGCAGGGAGCTGTGGGGCTCAGGCAGGAAGGGGCTGTGGCGGAGCAGGAGCTGGCTGGGGTGTTCTGGGCTCTGGGTGCTGGAATGGTGAACAAAGCCCTGCTGGGGGATGTAATGGCTACAGGGTCTTTGCAGGAGTCTGCAAAGGGGTCAAGGTCAAGGCTATGAGATGCAGGAGGGGTCACTGCATGGCTCTGGTCATGGAGCTTGCAGAGAGGGCCTTGTGGACCCAGGCCAAGGGGTACAGCATGTACGCAGGGGAGGCGCCACGCTGACAAAAAACAAATCACTCTGAGCACAGTCGAGCATTGAAACAGGGCCTGGGAAGTCTGCGGGGTCCCTGGAGGGTTTTGAGGTCAGGTTCAAACCCTCGGCAAGCTGCTCCGAAGTCATTGCTGACCCTGCTCCTCCTGATGGGACTTGGAGTAGAGTCCTCTCAGTTCCTCTCTAACCTGGATGGTTCGCAGGTGCCTCTATAGCACTGGGATCTCGTAGCCTGGTCTCATCTCTTCCCTGGTGCACCCTTTCTGGCCCTGGGCTGTGATTCCAGAGCCATGAGCATGCCTGTGCTGCTGTCCTTGGCCGACATCAGTCAGCCCTTTCCAAAGGTCAATCCCTTGCTTGGCACTGGCCTGTGGCCATTCCTGGTCCTGCTGCCCTCTTTGCTTGTTTCTGTTGTTTTCTTCCCGAGGAGCCTGGAAGGAAAAGAGGAAACTCCAGTCTTATGGATTCCTAATGGGAGCTCTGCTCTGGATGCTGCTGGCAGAGCAGGCAAGTCTGTGCAGTGCAATTGTTTGTGCAGGTGATTACACCTGCAAGAACGTCAAGCAGGTCCGACTCCAACACCATCCAAATCCACGCCCAGCACGCTTACGTCTCATGGGGGCCATAGTCTGTCCACCACCATGGAAGGAAACATCACTGCTTCCTCCCCGTCATGCTCTGTGTCACCTGAAAGCTCATCTTCTGAACATGGTCGCCCTTCACCATCTCCCAAGCGTTTCTTTGATGATTGCCAAACGTGGAACCACTCAGCTACTTGGGGAATAGAGACTTCTCTCCCCCCTGCCAGACTGAGCAACAGGTATGTCCCACTGGGCACATCCAGATGGGATGGACCCACCCCCACTACTTCCCTCTTCTTTCTTCCTTCCCTGTCGCCCCAGTTCTTCTGTTTCAGCTGAGACTTTTTACATGGCAGCTCTTTGCTTCTTTTAACACTTCTGCATCCTAAAAATCCATGGCCCCAGGCTGGCCTGAGTTGCAGGAGCTTTGGCTTTACAGGCACTTATTGAGTTTATAAGCCAGCATTGTCCACCAGCAAGGAGGAAGGTGATGGATGTGAGCTTGAAGCCTCAGCAGTGGGTGGTCGAGGCTACAAGGGAGTGGGGGGTCCTTTTCTGCTGGCTCCTGGATGCTCTGGGGGAAAGTGTTGGCAGGAGTGGAACTTGCAGCATGCAAGCTGCACTCCCTGTGATTCCCAGGCTGGGCTTTGGATTAGCATCCCCAAATTCAACCATCCCAAACTCACCCCCAAAACTGGGAGATTGCCAGCCACAGCCAGATTTCAACCTGCTTTCCTTTTCTTGGTAGTGCTCTTCCAAGCCTGTGGAAGAGGTGGACCCTTCTGCTGTTACAGAGACTCTGGGAGCTGGAGCTTTAGAAGAGCACAGTGGTGGGAATCTGGGCAGTGCAGATGACACGCAGCCCCATGTGCCAAATGTCAAGGAGTCCTTGGTCCTCCTGGGACCCTGGCTCTCTTTGGGGCAGGCGAGGGGCCAGGTGCTGGCACAGTCCCCATCCCCGTGGGTGCCCAGAGCCACACCCTGGGCTGTGCCTGCTCCTCTTCACGCCAAGCAGGCGGTAATCCTGCCATGTGTCACCGCCCGGCGCGGAGGCTGCGGATATGGCTGCGCTGGCTCGGAGCGTCCTGGTGACAGGGTCCAACCGCGGCATCGGACTGGAGCTTGTGCGGCAGCTCGCCGCCAGCCCCCAGCCCCCCCAGCATATTTTTGCCACCTGCCGCGACCCCAAGGGTCCAAGAGGGAAGGTCAGTGCGGGTAGAGGGAATGGGATGGTGCTGAGCCAGGTGGGCAGTGGGGGTCTGCAGTCCCCGCAGCCCTGCTAGCTTTGCTGCCCTGGCTGGGTAGCCCAGTAGTGGAGGCAGGAGTGCTTTGGGGGTCTCATGACCTCCCCAGCCCCCTGGATAGGGCAGCACCCAATGTGGCCGGGTGGGATGTGGCTGGAGAGGCAGACATGTTTTCAGCACTCACTCCTGGCTGTGCCAATGGCCAGCCAACCCCTTTTCTATGCTGGGATCACTCAGGATGGGGGGCAGCTCCTAAGCCCAGCAGCATCATTCTCCTGCCGGCTGTGGGGTTGCTGCCCTACCCCATCTGCTGGGAAGAGGCCTGTGCACTTTCCCCAAAGAAAGCAAAGCCACCCTGGCTCGGTGACCTGGGAGCGGGAGGGGGACACCTGGCCGTGCTGCTGGTGGCTTCTAACCTCCTCCCTTGCTCCATCACTTTATTTCCAGGCCCTGCAAGAATTAGCTGCCCAGCACGCCAGCATCAAACTGGTCCAGCTAGGTATGGAGCAACCTTTCTCCTAGCACCTAACATTGCTTCCAACTCTCTGCTGACTTCACAGGTGGGACCAAGGGCAGCTTTTCCAGGAAGCTCTAGCCCTGCCAGGTGGGGAGGGATCCATGGGGAGGGATCCATGCACACCTGAGCAAGCTTCTCCCCCCCAAATTAAGCTGTGCTCTGGCTGGAGCAGTCAAACTGGCTTCAGAGGAGGCAGAGGTGGGTCCGGACACCTCAGCTGAGCATGTTTCATAGAAAAGGCATGACATCTCTTCCCAAAGATGCCAAATATAGTTCCCAGGTTTTGGGCTGGAACACATGGGTTCACAAAGTGAAGCAAGGCAGAGCACAGTAACCTCCTGAATGGTTCCTAAGTAGGAGGGTTGGTTTGGGATCTGCTTGGAGGTGGCCACGGTCAGCATTTCTTTCAGGTAAAAAAGGGAGAGAGAAAAAAGATAGCTAAAAATAACACACGTGGGAAATCTGACCAGCCTGGTATCCCAAGCTGATACTCTGACCCAGAGGCACGGGATGTCCACAGCCTGGACTGGGGTGATGTCCTCTTGTCCATTCCCTGCTTCCATGGAGGTGGGCCAAACTCAGTGACCTTTTCCAGCAGCATTTGGAGGAAGCACGAGGCAGCAAATGGACCTAGAGAGCATAGGAACTTGGGGGAAAAAAGGGAGAACAGCCAGGCTGGCATTTGGAGTTGGCAACGTTGGGGTATCTACAGGAAAGAAGCTTCCAGGGTGCTGGACAGGGACAGGGTCTCACTGGGGAGGAGAGTGTTGGGTGAAGAGTGGGGAGATAAGGAGCACCAGGCTGAGGGTATGTCTCAAGGAGACAGAGGTTTCCTGTGTTCCCCTGTGTCTGAGAGAGTGGGGGCTGCTCACAGCTGCTTTTGTTAATGAAGAGTTAAAAGAACATCCAAATCCAAAAGAAATGTTTTGGGAAAGTGCCTGCATCAGAATTGCCATGGCGCTAATAAGTGAGGTGGGAAACAGCCAGAGCTTCTAAATACTTTTATTTCATTGGAGCCAATAATAAGAAAATTGAATCAAGGCTATGCCATATCAGTACCTACCTACCTATTTATTTGTTTAAAAACACCTGAAAGTTCAAGTAACTTCAGTTCAAATTCAGTTTTTTTAATATTTCTTAGAAAATAAGACATTCTTGAATTCAGGCTTTACTACAAAGAGGCAGCAATCTCTCTTTTGCTATTAAGTAGATTATTAAAGTAAAACACTTTATCTGTAATAAAAAGTAAGTGAGCTGTGAGTCCCAACTGGCAGTACCTGATGGGAAGAGCATGGCCAACATAAAAGGGACATCTCAAGGGTCTGGCCACTACATTAACAATCCTTACTAAAAACATACACTCCAAGCCCCAGACGATCAATAAAGTCCCAAAGTAAGCTTAAAAGTTCTGAAATATCAACAGCAAGAAGGCATTTTTTAAAAAAAGAAGCTGCTTCAAGCGCTCTTGCTCTATTTTAGGGAAGGGTTGTCTTCAAACAAGTAACAGGCATGGATTTTTCAGAAAGGAAAGCTTTAAAAACCCCTCAAAAATATGTCAGATCTGTCACTTCTTTTCATTCTCTTTCTTTCCCACCCTTATTTCTTCCAGGGAGACAAGAGTTTGTTGTTTCAGCAAATTTAGGGGCTAAGAACTAAAAATGTGTTGGTCCCACATGCCTTGGAGCAATGACTTAGCTAACCCAAAAAGAGCAGTTAATCATTCACCAGGCGACCAAAAGATCCGTCACGTGTGACAGAACCTTGAACTTCATCCATCATTATCCAAAGAGAAGTAACTCCAAAGTACTCTGTCATTTGTCCTGCAGCTGGACATGCAAGATCCTCTCGAATCCCAAGGCTCCTTCCCTTCTTCACAGCAGCCCCACAGCAGATTATCCCATGGTATTCCCCTCAAATATTTTCAGGACAACTCTACAAAGGTCTGCGCTGCACAGCGCAAGGTAGCAACAAGTCCAATGCCACTCACATACTTGCTTACCACCATAAAGACATCAGGCTAGTTAAAAATGCCAGGAAAAAGGATTTTTCTGCTGCCCATCAGTGTACAGAGTATTCCAAGAAAGAAATCTTCAGCCTTGGAAACCTTTGCTAAGTCACTCTTGCCTAAGCATGAGAACAGAAACCCAGCTCAGGGGCCAAAGTGTTGCAGAAAAGGAATCTAGCCCTGCAGTCCCCCACTCCCAGCCGGCTCATCACATTGGCATCTGCAAAAAACAGGCACTGAAATGTGCATGGGAACAAGGGCACACTCCAAACTGTCCATACACATGAATATTCATGGTTTTAAGGGCTCTGTGGTATACCTGAGGTATTAAAAGGCAATATATGAAGTTTAATGTTGGCCTAAACAGCCCATTTCACATCCTGAAGGTATTTAGATGACCCTTTTAAACAAACTATGGCCACTTCAGTTGGTGAGCATCCAATAGAGGATGTAAATCCTAACAAGCAACCCTGACAGCTGGACACAAACTTAAAAAAATACCACTTTTATTGCCTAAGTCAGAAAAATCCTGCAGCTAAAGCATGGCAGAATTTCAAAAGCTATACCAATATTTAAGCGAAGAGGAAGGCACTGGGGATGCTTATCCCTGTTAGCCCAATTTCAGTTGTGTCTTGTTGCTTGAGAGGGGTTGTCCCCACAACTTGGACAGTAGGGATGGGGAAGTTCAGACTCAGAGCCTGCAACTAAATGCTGCAGGTTACACCCCAAATCTGTGATTACTTGTACTCACGTCAGCTCATCTGTCAGCTCCAAAACCTTGTGGGTAACAGCATGAAGAAAAAAAATCTAAACAGAAGGAAAAGGGACAAATTTTTGCATACAAATGACTGCAAAACTATGGGAAGTTGTGCTGTGGAAGATTAATTTAAGCACAAAGTGTTTAAAGAGGCAAAGATAACTTGAAATTTTCAGTCAGAACAGTATAAACCAGAAAGGATCTTTGTGTAATCTAATAAAATAAATGTCCCTCCTCTATGTTAACAGCCCCTGTAGCTGCTGTGCAGTACAGGAGGGCTTGACAGAGTTTGATTTTTTTTCCCCAAAGACAGTATCTGTCCTTAAAATGTGCCCATCTGTGTTGGCTCCCTGTGGAAATAAACCTGGGACTCTCAGTGTGCAAGGACCAAGCATCCCTTGTACGATCATAAATTTCTTGAATACAGAAAGCAAATACAGACAAGTTTTTCCTACCAGGAGCTCCCACATGACCCAAACTGAGTTGAATTAAGGTTTAATTTGGCTGAGGCTGCAAAACCAAGAGGTGAGGACAAACTGCTGCTCATTCCAATGTGCTTAATCTGCTAAACCTGCTGCATCCTTTCTGGATAAGAAATGCTGATTCCAGCCACAGGACAATTTCCAGTGGGTGCTGTGTGACCCATCAGAGCTATCCTCCACTTTGCTTTTTCTCTGGCAGACACAGTGAATTTGCCCAGCATCCAAGGGGCCATGCAGGCTGTGGGGTCTCATCTGAAGGACCAGGGCTTGAACCTGCTCATCAACAATGCAGGCATCAGCTCCCACGCCACACTGCACTCCCTGGACTCGCAGGAGATGCTTGACGTGTTTGCCACCAACGTGGTTGGGCCACTCCAGGTTGTCAAGGTATTTCTGGACCTTTCGGGTTTCTCCTGCTTGGGAAGATATTTCCCAATGGGAATAATGTCACCTCCATGGATCTCCCGTGCCCACCCAGAGGAGCTCAGCAGTTTAGCCCAGCCCAGCATCCCCCGTGCTTTGTCTTCCCCACCTGGAGCTCCTGCCTGCACCAGGCTGCACCAGGCTTGCTGTACTGGCTCACTTCTTCCCCAGGGAGGGGAAAGGCCCCTCCTTGGGGCATCTTCCCCATCCCCTGAGCTTCTGCCAGGGGTGTCTGTCCAGCTGCTTGTCGACAGTCTGTGACAGAGCCCTCCAGGATGGTCCTCAAGTAGTGGGTCTGTCACATGTTAATGGAGTGTTGGTGTCTTTGCATCAGGAATTTCTGCCACTCCTGGAGCAGGCGGCGAAGGGCGTGGGGAAGGAGGGTCTGAGCTGCAGCAGGGCCGCTGTCATCAACGTCTCCAGCAAACTGGGCTCCATTGGGCTGTGCCTCGGGCTGCCAGAGGCCCCCATGTACCCGTACCGGGCCAGCAAGGTGAGGTGCCAGGGGAGGTGTTGAGGATGCTGTGCCAGGCATGGTGCCCGTGGAGGGGAGGGAGCCCATGGGACACCCCCTGCCCCAGCCACCCACCCCTGCCTGGTTCTCCCAGGCAGAAGCACAGAGACCAGGACAGCAACAGCTGGGACTGAGCCCTTCTGGCAGGTCATACTGATGGTTTGTCCCAGGACCAAGTCCCATTTCCCACCTCCACAGCCATTTTGTGGCTGGGAAATGTCCCCTCTCCTGCCCACCCACTCCCCGGGTTGTGCTGGCAGGGCTGTGCCTCTTCCAGGCTGCCCAGAACATGGTGACGAGGTGCTTGGCTGTGGAGCTTCAGGACAAGGGGATCTTGTGTGTGGCCATCCATCCTGGCTGGGTGAAGACTGACATGGGCACAGAGAAGGTACTGGGCTATGGAGGGGAGGGTCGGCAGGACCCCCACTGTATCCCCATGTCTTGGGGAGGGCAGGGGCACTTGGGGGATGTTGTGTGATGCTGTGGGCTGCCAGGACCATCTCCTGAGGCAGAGCAGGCAGGGAGCAGGCAGCAAGCTGCAACATTCTGAGTACATGGGATAGCCAGCCCTGTCTCCCCAACCCAGCCTGGAGAACAGAGGTGTGGCAGTAAGGAAAAATATCTCCATGAGCACCGTGGGTGCTGCTCCTGGGCATGCACCTCCCCAAGAGCTGCTCTCTGTGACAGCCCATTGTCCTTTTCTGCAGGCACCGCTGACAGTGGAGCACAGCGTGAGGGGCATCCTGACCGTGCTGGCCAGCCTCTCACAGGACACCTCTGGAGCCTTCCTCGACTGGGACGGGAACAGCATGCCCTGGTGATGGACAGATGGACAGAGCCTCTTGCCCATGCTGCAGCCTCTGCTCGTTGGCTCACCACTCTGCATGGTCACCCCACTCACCCTCAGCCCTTCCCACACTGCCGGAGAGAGGGAATTGCCTTGGGAAACAGCCTCTCTCTCCTTCCCTACCCCACATGTGCCCCTGTGGTCCCCCTGTGCCCCCCATCTCTGTAAACTCTGGCAGCTGATGCCTCTCTGCTCCATCTCCACACCCAGTCTCAAACCTCCCATCCAAGCCTGGGGCAGGATCCCTGTGCTCTGCCCGAGTGCTGTGTGTCCCTCCGTCCCACCTGTGACCAGCCATCCCCCAGCTGAGGGGAGAGGGCAGCTGATCCCTGTGACCCCCAGCCCCTCGGACAGCCCAGCCTGGGCAGGGGAAAGCCAGTCCTGCAGGGGCTCGGAAGATCCCTCTCCTCTCAGCAGAGGAGCCCTGCTCCAGCTTCTCCTCTGCCTCCTGGAGGGGAGGTCTCCAGAGGGCAGCCACGGTGCCATGGGACCTGCAGGTTGTCACTCATGGGGATGCCAGTGACAGCCGTGGCTCGAGGGCAGCTGTGGGCACCACTGCATCCCAGGATGAGGAGTGGGATATCTGGGAAGGGGCCATCCCAGGAGTTGGCAATGCACAACAGAGCTGGTGGTTCTCAGCAGGAGTTTATTGAGGATGTGGGACAGGGGGGAGCAGTGGCACAGAGTCCTGCTGCCAGGATCCTGAACTGGTGTCTCACCAGGGTATGACATTCCCTTCCCAGTCCAGGAAGGTGCCGGTCTCCTTCTCAGAGAGGGAGGACAGCACCTTCAGCATCCCTTGCACGCTGTCATCCACTGTCACAGGGGGCTGTGGGGCAGAGGGGGAGATGCAGCCCATGCCCACGGCCTGGCTGAGGTCCCTGGAGCAGCTGCAGCCAGGGGAAAGAGCTGCTCCAGGGCAAAGGGAAAGCTGACAACCCCAGGGAGAGGGGCTGAAAAGAGAACCGAGGGATTGGGGGCACCCAGCACCCAGGACCAGGATAGGAGGAGCTGCCCCAGTAGCAGGTAAGTCATGGCCAGGGGCTCAGGACAGCAATTCCCACCCATGGAAAATCAGCACAGGAGCTCTGATGGACCTGCCCTGGGGGAGTTCCTACCGTGTGTCCAGCAGAGCTGCCCATGTCGGTTTGCACCCAGCCGGGGTGGAGAGCGATGCAGAGGACGCCGTGCTCCCGGTACGCCAGGGACTGGCACTTGCTCAGCATGTTCAGAGCAGCCTGTGGGGAGACAGGGAGGGGACGGTGGTGGGAGAGGAAGGGAAGCTGCCAGGGGACCCACAGCTGGGGAGGGCAGGGGAAGCAAAGGTGTGACAGTACCTTGCTGCAGCGGTATGAGGTGGCTTGTATCACATCCCAAGTAAAGAAAGAAGAAAAGGAGCCACCAATGCTGGAAATGTTGATGATGGCAGCCTTGCTGCAGCTCAGCCCTGAGCCCGGGCTCCCCTGGGCAGCCTTCTTCAGCAAGGGCAGGAATGCCTGCGAGGAGACAGAGGGGACAGGAGCACACACGGACATGGCACAGGGCAGGGGAGCAGCTCCTTCCACAGTGGGCAACACTGACACCAGGACTGGGTCATCCTCCCTCCTCTTCCCACTGTCCCAGCCTGCCAAGCTCCAGCTCCTGAGCTCCAGCCCTTGGCTCCACGAGCTTCTCATCAACTGAGAGTCCATCGGGCTCCAGAGCAGTGACAGGAGCCCCTCCCACTGGCCCTTCACACCCTCTATGATGTCCAGCTTGTGGATGTGGGAAGGGATCCTTCTGGAGCTGTGCTGTAGTGCTGGGGACTCACCTGGCCCATCAGCAGGGGTCCAGCCGTGTTGGTGGCGTAAATCTCGGTCATGTCCTCCAATGTTTCAGAATCAAGTGTCTTAGGCTTGATTATTCCAGCGTTGTTGATGAGGAGGTTCAGCCCAGAGCCCCCCAGGTGCTCCCCAACCTTGGCTGCAGCCGCCTTGATGCTGGCGGGGTTGGTGACTTCTGCAGAGCCGACACAGGGGAGGTCAGAGCCCGTGTCCCCATGGTGGAGTCCCCTCTGTTCCCCAGAGGCAGCAGTGCCCGATGGCCCCACAGGCAGCAGCCCGTTGGCACAGCTCCCTCCCAGCACAGGACTCGCAGGGTGTGCCCAGCCTGGGCACCCGCCAGAGGAACTGGGGCAAAGGATCCCCACCTCGAGGCACCTACCGAGCGGGATGATGATGACGTTGGGGTGCTTGGAGGCCAAATTCTGTAACTCCTGTAACAGAGGGCACTGTGTAGGCACGGAGAGGCTGGAGGGGCTGTGCAAAGGCTCAGCCTTTCCCAGTCAAAGCCCATGCCACTCCATCTCTGTCCCTGCACCTCTTTGTGCCCAACACCCTGCTCCAGCTGCCACATCACATAGGGCTCTGTGCCTTCTATACATGCCATGTGCCATTCTTCCCTCCACACATCCCATGCCCCACTGGTCCTATGGTGTCCCAGCCCAGCTGACCTGTGCTGCAGGTGCCTGACTGCAGCTCCAGCCCCTTGCAAACAACATCCCTGATCCAATCTCCCCCTGCCCAGTCTCACCTGCGCTCTCTGTCCCTTGGGGCTCCGACAGCCTGCAAAGATCCACTGTGGAGGATTTGGCATCCTCAGGAAATGCTGGACGAGCCCCAGGCCGATGCCCCGGTTGGCCCCAGTCACCAGAAGGGAGCGGACGTGGAGCCCTGCCATGCTGCTCCAGCTGTGGTTGCACTGCTCTCGCCTGGACTCTGCCGGTGCCTTTTGCTACTTGGTTATCTCGCATGTTCCCATGAGGACTTGCACCAGCTCGTGGCTCTCGGAAATTCTCTGCCTGCACTTCAATCTCTTGGCTCTGGTCCATATCCATGATCCACTTTTCCCGGTGGCTGTGGAATGACGTAAAGGGAGCCGAGTGTCCCGCCCAGGCAGGGAATGCCCTGGGCTAGGTGTCTGGAGTGCTGCTTTGTGTGCCTTCCCTGCTCTACCAAACCTGAGCCGTTTGGTTTTCAGGGCCAGCACTATCCCTGTCCTTGCACCAAGACACTCTCTCCCACCACCTCCCTCCCTCTTGGGATCCCAGGCCTGTCCCTCCCCTCACCCAAGGTCAGGCAGGCGAGGCTGGACTTGCTGACTGCACAGTGCAGTTTGTTGGCCTTAGTTTGTACAATGCCAAAGCCAGGGTTGGGGATGGGGCTGTCAGGACAGGTGAAGGTCCTTGAGGATGGAGCAGCCAGGACAAGCAAGTGTTCCTTGGCCACAAGAACAGACTGAGAAACCTAGAAACCCTCCAGGACCGCTGGGAAAAACCCTCCAGGGCCGACCAGAGTGATCCCTTTCCTCAGAGTCTACTCTAACAGCACCTACAATATTTAAGTGTGATAGAAGGATAATCCCTGCCCCATCCCTGGAAGTGTTCAAGGACAGGCTGCACGGGCTTCTGAGCAACCTGGTCTAGTGTAAGGTGTCCCTACTTGTGCAGGGGGGTTGGAACTAGATGGTCTTTAACATCCCTTCCAGCCCAAACTATGGCTCTGTGATCCTACGATAAAATTCAGTTTTGCCCCCGGGTGTGACTTTGCTGTGGCTGGAAGCCAGGGCTGTGCCCAGGCACACGCACTGCAGGTGGACATCCAGCCCCAGGGTGGCCCAGGTACTCCCCAACTCTTTCCTGCGGCAGAGACTGAACCAACTGATGGACTGAACTCCCAGGGAAGCATCTGACTAGTGGATTCAGGAGCTTTGGGACAGGCCTGAGGATCACCGAATCACACAATCATCCCCCAGGAGTTCCTGCTGCATCTAAAGTCAATGGAGAACCATGACCTGCATGTTTCCATGTGTCCCCACCCTGCAGGGAGGGTCTGGGCATCCGATGGATGATGGATGGATTGAACTTGGTGATCTTAGGGGTCTTTTCCAATCTAAATGATTCTCTGGTTCTATGATCCCATGGCCTCCCCAGCTGGTTCCTTCTGCAGCATCACCCAAACTACACAGACCATTTGCAACAGTGGAATGTATATATTTAATATCGTTTAGAGATGTTATGTAGGCAGCTTAAGGTAATTAATAACCACTTATCCAGGATGTGATTGGGCAGGATTAGGGGGCATAAGCTTGTGGAACCTCTCCTGCTCCAGCTGGAGATGCTGGTCCAAGGACTTTTGCAACTGACAATGATGAGCTGTCATGCTCAGAAGATCTGATCCTCCATTCCAATGCAACCATTCCAAATAAATCAGCTTTTGTCTGTAAGAACAAAAACCCTGCTTCTGTGTGCGTGGTGAGTTGACCCTGGCTGGATGCCTGGCATCCACCAAAGCCGCTCTATCACTTCCCTCTGCAACTGGACAGGGGAGAGAAAAAGTATAACAAAGGTTCATGAGTAGAGATAAGGTCCAGGAGAGATCACTCACCAAATACCGTCACAGGCAAAACAGACTCAAATTTGGGATATTAACTGAATTTGTTACTAACAAAATCAGAGCAGGATAATGAGAAGTAAGATAAATCTTAAAAAACACCTTCCCTCCACCACTCCCTCCTCCCCAGCTCTACCTCCTCCCCCTCAGCAGTGCAGGGAGGCAGGGAATGGGGGTTATGCTCAGTTCATCACATGTGTTCCCTGCTGCTACTCAGGGAGAAGAATTGGAGTCCTTCCCCTGCTCCAGGATGGGGTCCCTCCCACAGGAGACAGTTCTCCATGAACTTCTCCAACGTGAGTCCATCCCATGGGCAACTGTTCTCCACAGACTGCTGCAACATGGATCACTCTTCCATAGGGTGCAGTCCTTCAGGCACAGCCTGCTGCAACATGGATCACTCTTCCATAGGGTGCAGTCCTTCAGGCACAGCCTGCTGCAACATGGATCACTCTTCCATAGGGTGCAGTCCTTCAGGCACAGCCTGCTCCAACATGGGTCCTCCAGGGCCTCAGGTGGATCTCTGCATCCCTGTGCCCTCCGCAGGCTTCAGGGGCACAGCTGCCTCACCATGGTCTGCACCATGGGCTGCAAGAGAATCCCAGCGCCTGGAGCATCTCCTCCCCCTCCTTCTGACTGACCTTGGTGTCTGCAGAGCTATTCCTCTCACATGTTCTCACTCCACTCTTCTCTGGCTGCAATTACATCTATACAGTAACTTTTTTGTTTTGTTCTTAATTATGTTATCACAGAAGTGTTACCACCGCGGCTGAAGGATTTGGCCTTGGCCAGCAACACATCCATCCTGAAGCTGGCTGGCACTGGCTCTGCTGGACATGGAGGAAGCTTCTGGCAGCTTCCCACAGAAGCCACCCCTGAAGCCTGCCCCCCCCACCCCCCAAAACCTGGCCGTGCAAACCCAATACAGTGTGACACTTATATCCTTATATCCGTCTGGTTGTGCCATTTCGCTGCCCTCAACACCAGTCCACTGACGGAACCACAGCCTCTGGTGCAGGGATGCAAAGGCACTGACCGCCCTGAGTCACAACTGAACCGGGTGAGAGGAGCAATTTGCCATCCCTTCAGCCAGAACACTTCCCAGATTGCTTGACAGATTTGACTGAGTGGCTTTAATACCTTAAGATGAGACAAAGGATGGGCAAGGCTGTTGTGGCAGGATGTTTCTTCCCATGGGCAACCATCTGGGGAGACCCTGGGACTACCTAGATTTATTGGGGCCAAAACTAAAGGAAAGAATGTAAAAACAAGGTAGAGTTCCAGGGATGGTTTGGCATCACGTGTGAACCACTGAATGGGAAAATGCACTAGAGAGTTGGCCAAAATATGGGGAATCCTGGAATGACTGGGGTTGGAAGGTACCTGTTGTTCCAACACCGCGCCATGGGGAGGGTCACCTTCCCCTAGGCTCAGAGCCCCATCCAAGCTGGCCTTGAACATTTCCAGGGATCGGGCAGCCTCAGCTTCTCCGGGCAACCTGTGCCAGTGCCTCACCCCACTATCAGGGAAGAATTTCCTCCTCATATCTAATCTAAACCTGCCTTTTTTCAGTTTGAAGCCATTCCCCCTCATCCTATCACTCCGCGCCGCTGTCCCAAGTCCCTCTCCAGCTCTCCTGTAGGCCCCTTAGGTACCGGAAATAGCTCCAAGGACTCCCCGGATCCTTCTCTTCTAGAAGGGCACGTGTACGCTCAGGAAAAGCGCCTATGCCGGGGTTGGGCACACGGATAGGGCGGGGCGTAAGGATGGGGATTGGCGTGAGATGGAGGGATGGGGATGGGGAGCGTCGGGAGCTGGGACCGAGCCCCGCGCCGGCGGTGCCGGGCCCGGCAGGGCCCTCAGCCCGCCCCGCCCCGGAAGTGGCGCTGCCGGGCCCCGCTTCCTGTTCCGGGCCCCGCGGCCATGGCGGCGGCGGCCGCTCCGCCGGGCGGGGCGAGCCCGGGGCTGGCGGCGGGGGAGCGGTGAGGGGGGCCGGGAGGGGGGTCAGCCCTGCCTGCTCTCAGCCCCCGCCTGGCCCAGGCCCGCCTGTCCTCATCCCCCGCCTGGCCCCGCCTCTGCCTGTCCCCATCCCCTGCCTGTCCCCATCCCCCGTATGTCCCCATCCCCAACCTGTTCCAGCCCCTGCCTGTCCCCAGTTCTTCCTCCTTTCACAGTTTAGAGACTTATAGTTAAGATTTGGTCCCAGGAAAATAGTTATTGGGTGATAATAAACCATATGGAAAGAGGTAGAAATAAATGTCCTGTCCTGTGTGGGAGACTTGCAGAAGGCCGAACACACTCCAGAGCTGCGAGTGTCCCCCTCCACTGTCCGAGCAGGATGCAGCAGGACCTGTGTGCCCCCAGCAGCGTGGCTTCCTCAACACAATGCCCTTAGGATGGGTCCTTGCAGAGAAGTGGGTGCTTTGGGTGGATTTGAGCAATCTCCTGGGTTTGTGGCTGTGCTTGGGGTGCAAAACCCTCCCCAGGATAGTGGAGCACTGCTTATGGCTTGGTGTCTTGTCTCTTCTCATGTAGTCTTGTGTGTGTGGACAAGAATGTGGCTTCTCCCAAACTCTACGTCCTGGAGCCGTGGATTGCTGACCTCTTGGTGAATTACGAGCAACTGGATGAGCGTGAGAATTTCCTGGCTGGGCAGGTGGTGCGGGTAGGTACCCAGAGGGACTGTCCCAAAGTGCTCTGGCAGCCTTTGAAATCTAAATTCTGGGAATCCACAGTTCGGTGGCTGTGGATGTGCAACTCTTCCTCCTCAATGTCTCTGCTTCTAATTTTTTTTTGAGAAGGAAGAGCTTGGTGTCTTGACCACTTTTTTGGTGAGGCTTGTTCCAGGTCTACAAATAAGAGTTCTTTTTTTCCCCTCTCCAATCTCTTGACAGGTCTTGAGTGACACAACTGCTCCTGACCAGCCTGGGGTCCTCCAAGATGCTGTCGTGCAGGTCTCTGATGGATCCTGCTACATCCGTGTGGTCATTACACCTGAAGCTCTGCAGGCAGAGGAAAAGTGGGTTCCACCGTGGCTTGGCATGGCTGGGACAGCAGTTCTCCACAGCTGCTGTGAGGAGCTGGGGCTCCTGCCTGGTCTTGTTTCAGGTTGTGTTAAGCTAAAGCAACCTCAGGGTGGGAAGTTGGTGGGAAAGAGCTGCTAAGAGAGGAAAGCTGGAATATCCTTGTTCTGGTGTCCACTGGTTGGGATGGGCAGGGATCCATGGCAGAAGCTGTGATGCCATTAAAAAGGACTGTAGAGCCCTTGGGTTTTGTGAAAGGAGCCAGAGCATTAACCATGGGAGCCTGGGCTGCTCCTTCAGTGCTCTCCTCCATTTCCCCATTTGGACACCCTTAAACTGGTGGGGTGCTGGTAGCAGCAGCAGGAAGAAGCTGCTCTTAAGCAGGAATTACTGAGGAATAAGGAGCCCTTGGCCCCCGCTGCTCAGGCTGAGACATGTTCCAGAATGGCCCGGTGTGGTTGGCAGAGCTGTTGTGGGAGCCCCACTGTGTGTTGGGAGGGGTCCGGCTCCGCTCTTCAAGGCATTCCTGCTCTGCTCCTTTTCCAGCGCCCACCTGCAGCTCAGGCTTTCCAGCCTTAATTGCAGAATTATCGTCCTGCAGAAGTACACGGTGTGTTTTCAGGACGAGGCCAGGCTGGTAAGTGCTCTGAGGAGTGGAAGCAGCCTGTTTCTTCACCTTGCTGTGCTTCCTGCACTCTTGCCTGCTTCCAGCTGCTGCCAGGAGCTGAAGGCAGGTAATGGGTGGCCTTTCATCTTCATCTGCAGCTCCTGTGGGGTCTGTGGCAGCTGACCTGGGCAGGGGTGAGCCCTTGCTGGGGATGGGGTGCATCTCCAGGGTCACCTGGCTGTCACCACTGCGTGTTGGGCAGCTGCAGAAGGCTTGCTTGGGCTGGTGGCAGAGCTGCCCACTGTCCCCTTGCAGGGGTCAAGAGGTGTCCCCACAGACTCCCTTGGGCTGCCCCACCCTGGCAGAGCCATCAGCTGACACAGGAAGATACAAACTCCCCGTTGAAGGGGGGTTTTCCTTTTTGAGGGGACCTTCTCTTAGACTGGAGGGTTGGTGGCAGAGCTGGGGTGAGTGTGGGAGTGCTGGCTGGCCCCAGGGAAGGTGGGGCAGAGGTGGGACTCAGAGGTGCCTTACGGGCTCTGTCCTCCCCACAGGAAGACTGCGAGTTTTACCTCACGGCCCAGCAGTTCATCGTGCTGCCCATGCAGAGGCAGAGGATGGAATCATCTGACGGGTATGGCCCCTGGGATGGGTGGGTGGGGGCTCTGCTCAGGGCGCTTCCTCATCTTCCCACAGCAGCGCTGACCCTGGGAGTCCTGATGTGACCTGCTTGTGGCGGGGACCTTTTGAAAGAGGGATTGTCTCCATGGCAAGGGAGAAGGAAGATGGGGATTTGGAGGGAATCAGTAACTGGCTTCTCTCTTGCTGCAGGAACCAGGACCCCGCTGTGGTGAAGAAGATAAAGGAGCTCTGGCTGTAAGTGTGGGGCTGAGGGATGTATCCAGATATCCTGATGAGAGTGTGCAACCTCAGACTGGAATTAGAGCAGGCTGGCAAGGGTTGGCACAGGTTATAGCAGCTCCTGGTTAACCTGTGTGACTCCCTGCCCCAGAACATGACACAGTTGAGTAGACCATGAAAAATGAGATTGTGGTGACACATCCGCAGTCTCTTCCTCTGAGCTAGGAGGAAACACCTGTGAGGAGCTTGTTGCTGCCAGCGGTGGGCAGCACGGCTGCATGGGTGAGACCTGCACAGCTCATTCTTCACCCTTGGAGATCCAGGTTTGGAGATCCTCAGGGCCTTTCATCAGTCCATCTCCAGGAGTGAGGCTCCCTGATGGCTATTCGTGGGATACTGAGCATAGGCCAGTGGCCAGATCAGCACCCAGTGGGGGGTCCACTCCTTTCACAAGCTGCTTCTTCCAAGCCAGGGTGCTTGATCTGCAACCAAGAGCTGCGTATGCCCCAGCCCTAACCTGGCTTTGTCTTCTCTTTGGTCATTACAGGAGGAATCTCGCTGTGAGGAATGCTCCCAGCTCAGGTAAAGGGTTGTGGGGGGGCATGCCATGGTCTGGCAGCGTGGGGGGGGGGGCCTGGGTTTCCTCAGCTTGGTCCGTGTTAGGGTGTGGAGAAAGGAAAGATAGTTTCTAGAAGCAAAGGAAATGCAGAACTTCGGGTATTCCCACAGGTTTCAGTGTCATGACAGTCACCAAGTCATGCAGCAGAGTAAAAGTGTTTGCAAGTGAGGCTTGCCTGAGTTCACCTGTCTCCTCCACTGATGTCTGTGTGTTCTTGCTCCAGAGCCCTCCGTCTCTCAGCTGATTGATGCCATAGGACAGAACCAGCTGGAGATTTTAAAGGAAAATGCCGAGGAATGCTTGGATTTATGGAAATCCAAGGAGAAGCCAGTGACAGTGGAGGATGAGGTTCCCATCACCCAGTGGGAGGCAGAGCGCAAGAAGGAGGTCAGTTTTGTCTGCTGGGACCAGCTGAGCTGGGGCTGTGACAGCTTGGGGTGCTCTGGGGGGATGGGAGAAGAAAGGGGAAGGACGGTGGGCAGAGCTGGAGGTTTGCTGGGGAGGGAGATGGTGCTGGGCTGGCAGGTACAGGTGGGCTCCTGCATCTGGAGAGGGACTGCGCAGCAAAGCCCTGTCCCGTGTCTCATTTCAGCGCGGTGAGGATGTTTTCATGGTCCCAGTCAGAGCCCTGGTGATCCCTCCTGAGGAGGAGGCAGTTGTTTGTGATTCTTCTGAGGCAGCATCTGCAGGGTACACAGGTGGGCAGTGCAGCACACAGGCATGTGAAATGAGGGGCTCCCTAGGGTGGGGAGAATATTTCCTTTGCTCTGGGTGTGCCTCATGCTGGGGCTATGACCAACAGTGCCCTTTTCATTGCAGATGCAAGCCAAACAGCTCCTGGAAAGAACAGGGATGACAGGACAGTGCCAGGAGACCCAAGTGTTGTATCCCAAACCAGCTGTGAGTAGTGGGACCTCCAGATCCTAGAATAATTTGTGTTGGCAGGGACCTTAAAGACTATCTAGCTCTAATCCCTGCCATGAGCAGGGACACCTTCCACTAGATCAGGTTGCTCCAAGCCCTGTCCAACTTAGCCTGGAACATTTCCAGGGCTGGGGCAGCCACAGCTTCACTGGTCAACCTGAGGCCTCCCCACCCTCAGAGGGAAGAATTTCCTCCAAATATCTAATCTAACCCTGCCCTCTGGCAGTGTGGAGCCATTCCCCTTTGTCCCGGCACTCCATGCCCATTTCCAAAGTCCTTCTCCAGCCCTCTTGGAGCCTCTTTAGATGGAAGGTTCTCTAAGGTCTCTCTGGAGCTTTCTATTCTCCAAGATTAATAACCCCAACTCTCTCAGCCTGTCTCCATAGCAGAGGTACTCCAGCCCTTGGATCGTCCTCATGGCCTCCTATGAATGCTCCAGATCCCATCCAGCCTTTAGTTTCCTCTACAGTTGGCTCAGCCCATCTCCTTGGATTGAGTGGAGGAGGTACTGGCATGGCCAGGTCTTTGGGAGACCTAGAGCAGGCAGGGAATGATCCCATTCCTGCAGCTTCCTTAGGCTCTGGTTCGTTGTGCTGGGAGCAGAAGAAGTCATTTTGATGCCATCACTGAGCATCAGTCTCCTGCCCTAGCGTGGGCTCCTCACTGGCTCTGGCTCAGCACCAGGATGGGTTTGTGTCTCCTTACAGGGCTTGGTGTCACCAAGCTTTGCTGCAGAAGTACCTGCAGAAGCTCCGTGTAGAGGAGGAGCTGAAGGGAGGAGCTGTCCTGGATAGTGCAGGGTGCAGGAGAAGGCCGCCTTCATACCTGCCTGGTATGCCGTCTCTGGGCAGTGTCTGCCTGTCCATGGCCTGCTGAATGAGATCTTGGAAAGGGTCTGACTGGAACACACCACATTTTGGGCTGGAAAGGGCTGCAGAGCTCCCCTCAGGAGCTGTCTTCCTCTGAGACCTTGTGTACAGAGGAGCCACAGAGAATGGGCAGCTACTTTCTTTGCCAAAATCAACCCTCGGGCTTCTTCACTGCAGGTGCAGCATCACCAACCTTGTCGGATAGCTTGGAGGGATCCCTGGACAACCCCTGGAACAGGATGCCCTCATTGTCTTTGACCCCAAGCTCTTCAGATGGTGAGTCCCCATGTCTCAGGGCATCCAGCCTGTCTTCCTGGCAGGAGACAGCTCCTCTCTTCTCATTGGGTGTAGCTCATCCTGGATGCTGGCTTGATTTTCCCTGGCCATAAAGCAGTGCTGTGGTGTTCCCATTGCCCTGTACCTGCATCATTACATCCCTGACACTCTTCCTGTGTGCCAGGGCAGGTCCCACCACCAGCTGCCTGCTCAAACTAACAGTGCTTTTCCTCTTATTAGACAAGACCTTTCAATCTGACCCTCCCATGAAGACCCAGAAAGATGTGGCTGCTGACAGCAACACCACTGACCTGTTGGAAGTGTGTAGCCAGGGCTCTCCTGAGCACTTGCCTCAGGGAGAGCCAGTGCAGACCTCCTCTCCCTCCCTGCTCTGCCCCTACAGCAATCCCAGTCTGGTGGAGATCAGCACCAGTGAGGCGGCACCAGCTGCAGAGGCAGCTTGGGATACCCTGTGCACTGACCAAGGCGTGCAAGGATCAAGGGGCTCTCAGGCCACCCTGCCCACTCTTTCTCCAGTTTTCCCAGTCTTGCCCAGCAGCAGCCTGCAGTCCCCACCTGACAGGATGCCTCGCAGGGAGCAGGCCTGCTCCAGTGGCACAGCTTCCTCTCCACATGCGTTGAAGCCTGGACTGGCTCACGCCAGGACAAAAGGAGGAGAGTCTGTGGGTGCCAAGAGGAAGCTGATGGAGGAAGATGAGCAGGCCTCCAGTGGGCAGCAGCATCGCCCAAGCACCTCTAAGGGCAGGGGGAGAGGCACAGGCAGCAGATCGGAGCTCACGAGCCCGCAGGGTGCAAAGAAGAGCAGAAAGGAGACCGGGCCGCAGAGACGTAGAAAGGAGCTTGAGGAGGAGGAGGAAGCGGAGGAGGAGGAGGAAGAGCAAGCATCCCCTGCGAGAGCTGGGCCCAGCTCCAGGCTGGAGCAGCACAGAGCTCCAGAGCCGGTAAATGTGAAGCAGCTGGTGAGGTCCCCTGAGGGCTGGGGGGTGCCTGGGGAGGCTCTCTGTGCCCACACTGCTGGTGTCCATCCTCAGGATCTTTCCTCACCAAGCTGGTGGGGATGGGAAGTTGAATGCAGGTGTCAGTGTAGATGGTGGAGGATCTGGGAACACTGAGGGAGTCATGAGGCAATCATGTAATCACTTAGGCTGGAAAAGACCTCATGAGATGGAAGTCCAACCATTCCCCAGCACTGCCAAGCCCACCACTGAACCGTAGCCCGAACTGCCACATCCACGCGCCATTAAATCCCTCCAGGGATGGTGAAGATGTGGTTTAGCCTGAGCTGGGTGGGAACAAACAATTGCGGGAGCATCTTCCAAGCTATCTGGGTAAAGGAAGATCAAAAGAACAGGGGGAGAGACACCTCAATCCTAGGGATTTTCTTGGGGTTGTTGGGCTCTCAGGCTGTGTGGGGCAGCACTCTGGGTGCTGTGGCTGGGGCAGACCCATCTCACCCCTTTGCTTTTGCAGTACGTGGAGAGACCACCTCAGTACCAATATGAGGCACCGAGCCCTGAGCTCTGCCAGCAGATACAATCTATCAGGTCAGTGCCATATCAGCCATGCACTCTGGCTGTCCCCTGTCCCTGCAGTGGAACTCACATCCCTACAGTGAGTCCCCAACCTCTGCCTTACCCCTTGTCACCAGCTGCCCCAGTGGTGTGTCCACAGCTGGGTCTCTTCTCACCCTGGCTCCTCCTGTCTGGTTTCTCAGGATCTCAGAGGCAATGCTGAAGTGGGCATGCTGGATACTGACTGAGGAGGAGGATTCCTGAGCCCAGCTCATCTTTCATTCCTTTGTTTCTTCAATGGGTCTGTCAAAACACTGGGAAGAGTGGTTGGGGGAGGGATGTGGAGATACCAGAACCTCTGTGCCCCAGGGGACTGCTGAGTGGGCTGGCCTGGCTGCAGAAACCCTGGTTCCAGGGGTGGTGGCACATAACCTGTTGAAAGCCAATACCCTCAGTGCCAAGAGGGGAGAAAAGCATTCATTCAGGAATGCCTGTATGTGAGCCAGCATCCCTCTCCCACCTCTTCATCCTTTCCAAATGCCTTGGCCCAGCAGGTGGGGACAAGAGGTGATCCAGTGCCACCATAGTAGCGATGGCAGAGGCCCCATGATCTGATCCTGCTCCAAAGGTACCCCAGGAGCTTGGATGGTTTATTGAATAGTTTAGGTAGGGTCCTGCACTGTTGGTTACAAAAAATAATCCTGCAGGGTTATGCTGTAGAAATTAAAAATAAAAGTTGTATATTTTTTAAATACACAGCTCTTGTATTAAAAAAAAAAAAAAAGAAAAAAAAAAACCAAAACAAAACAAGCATCTTGGTTTGTCGTAAACATCCGTGTAAGGAATGCGTTTGGTCCGGAGCAGAGGGCAGCACAGGAGAAAGCCACTGGGGTGTCAGGATCACGCTGGTGCTGTCAGGGAGCTGCGGGGATGGAGCTGCGTGCTGGAAGGCGGTGGGTCGTGGTCCCGCTGATGGAAGCCTGCATCTGGCGGGGGCTGGAGAGAGCGATACCCCATGGGGTCAGGAGCTGGAGTGGTGAAAGTGCCTTGGGAACGCTTCCTAAAAATAGCTGGCTGCCTAAAATCACCGGCTCCCCCGCTGCAGCCCACAGCGACAGAGGGCATTGGGGACCACAACACCACTGGATGCATCCTGCAGGCTCTGGCAGTCCCTGGGCATCCTGGGCGATGCTGGTGGCCCGGCTGTCCCCATGGCGAGAATTGGGCGATGCCATCATTGGCACATCCACGCCAGCCCGGTGCCCCGTGTACCCTCTCCGCACCCCAGCTGCCAAGCACCCCGGCACGGCGCACTTGCTTGCAGGGTTTTATTGGGAACAGCGTGGTGACATGCAGGGGCTTCACTGTCCCAGGGCTGGCTCCTCCCGGCCCGGCACTGGGCGTCTTTGGTCTACGGCAGCTGAGTCTTGTGCATTCGCAACAGTTTGTGCCAGGGCTTGTGGCTGCTCACCCTCAGTGCCTGTGCCAGCCTGCGGCTCCTCCAGCCCGGCACGGGGCCAGTCCTGCGGCGTGGCACCTACAGAGGTCACAGGTGCTGGTGTAAACATGGGGGGACCCTTGGTACCCCAATACCTGCTTTAGCAGGGAGGGGACCATCTCACCTTTAGCATCCAAGGTTGGTCCGGGCTCACCCTCCATCTCTGAGAGGGACTCGTGCTTGGTCCTGTGCCTGAGCACAGGCGAACGCCGCAGGCGCAGGGGAACAGTGCCCACTGGGGGAAACACAGCCCAGCTCCATGTTAGGGTGGGGCATAGTGGCCTGGCTCCTGCTGGAACTGATCCCAATGCCAAATTCCCTTTGGGAACTTCTCAGTGCAGCAGTGCCATTGTCTATCACCCACCAGCTGGGACAGGGACCATCACCACGCGCATGGAACGCCACCACCCACCTCTGCTGGTGTTGGGTGCAAGGAGGGGGTGGGGTCCCACTTCAGACCCAACTTACTTCCCAGCTCTGCCGGGCACTCGGGCTCCCTGAGCTGCTCCTCATGGACGGACAACGCTCGGCGGCCGGTCCCCCGTGGCGCTGCCAGCCGTGCCATCAGCCGGTTGTCTGGAAAAGCAATGGGGAGGTGCCTTTGGAGGGGAGCCCACAGCACCCCCCTTGGCAGGCCCCATCAGCACCCGGCGCCGTATGCTTGGCTCCTTGCTGCCCTCCATTCCCAAGGGCTCCAAGAACAGGCCAGCAGTGGAATGAGGCACCCATGGGCAGCATCCCTACCTTCAGTATTGGGTGGTGTGGGCAGGGTGCCAGCACCCACCTCCCCACCATGGCTGACCCTCCGCGGCAGCGCCGCCGGCACGTTCCTGCCCAGCCGTGGCAGGCTGCTGCTCCAGCCCTCCCGGCCCCCGGGCTCCGGCAGCCCGCTGGGCTCTGCTAGGGTGAAGGAGCGCCGGGGCTGGTCGGAGCTGGTGGCCGGTGGCTCAGTGGGCAGCTGCCTTCCCAGGGCTTTCCAGGCTGGCCGGGACTCAGTGCTGGGCTCCATCGTGGCGGCCAGGCTGCGGAAGGGTGCGTCTGTGGGGCAGGCAGGATGGAGCTGTGGGTGTCCAGAAGTGACAGCCCCAGGGAATGGTTCTTGGTGCTGGGAACCAGCCTGCAGCCAGTCCAGGGACTGGGCAATGGGCTGGGTGTCCATCCGCCATCACCAGGGATGGGCACCCTCTTGAGGGTGGAATTCTGCCCATGTGCCTGTGCCCACCAGTCCCTGTTAGCTCCATTCCCCATGCTTGGTGCTAGGAGAGGGGATAAAGCCCTCTGTCCCAGGGGCTGCTGTGACCCCCAGCATGCACTGCTGACCTACCTGTGGACACAGAGTGTGTGCGGGCCTTCAGGGAGGGGGGCGAGTCTGCAGAGCTGTCCACGATGTCCCCTGCAAGCACAAGCCACTGGTCAGCATCAGTGAGCTGGGGTCTGCCCAGTGCCACCAGCACCCAGCAGGGGGAAGATGTAGTGGGACCCACAGCTGGGAGTCCATGGGGGCCTGCCCACGGCCACCCATGGGTGCCCAGCTGGGCAGGGGTCACGGTGGGGAGGGCGCAGCCCCTCACCATCTGAGCCGGCTTTCTTGATCTCGCTGTCTTTGCTCTGCAAGGGGAAAAAAAACTGGTGAGGGGGTGTCAGAGAGGCAGTGCCCACAGAGATGATGGGTGCAGAGGGCAGAGTGCTTCTGCCAGGCTCTGAGGTGGCTGCAGGGGATGGGTGCATGCGGGGAAAGGAGGGACAGACTGACAGACACCATGCAGTGCACAGGAATCCACCCCTTGCAGAGGGTTAGGTGACAGGGCAGAGGCCATGGGCAGTGGCAGCACAGAGCCGGGTGCTGCCAGTCACAGCAGGGAGATGTCCCCCGCTCTTTGGACCACCATCTCCTACCACCCTGGAGGTGCAGGGTCCATCCCAAAAATGGAGCCAGTCCCCACCTGCTGCTTCTTGCTCTCAGCGGCCGGGCCCTTGGTGACGCCGATGCGATGGAGCATGACCTGCACGCGCTGCTCGAAGGAGCTGGACAACTCCCCCTCGCTCTTCTCCAGGTGCCTCTTCTGCAGGAGAGACACAGCCCTGCCAGGAACATGGACCCACCACAGCACCTATGGCACCCACACTCCTGCCTGCAGGGCACCCACATTCCCAACCCCAGGCATGCTGCCAGGAGATGGTGACATGGACACGACCCAGTGGGGATATCCCCAGACATCACTCCAGTGTCCCTGCACCCCCTGGTAACCCCACCAGCATCCAGGGTAGGAACAGCACCCACCAGGCGAGCTGAACAGCAGAGGTGGCTTGGTGACTGTGGCAGTGCTTACCTTGTCGTGCCTGACCCCCAGCGCATCCTCGTCCTCCCCAGACAGCAAGATGAGCGACTGGGATTTGCCCTCCCGAGAGTACTTGGGGCGGATCCTTCGGGCAGAGTCAGGGGTCTGGCAGTGCTCAGGCTCTGTGTGGGGCTCAGCAGAGAGCCCCCCCTCCTCCGATTTACTCAGGGGCTTCCCTGACTCGCCCGCCTTGCTGGGGGCTCGTAAAATGTCACTGAGCATCGAGCGCCTGCTCCTGGGAGCGGTGGGACCACCCTCAGGCTCCTTCTCACACCTCGAGCCCCGGCTGGATTTGGGTTTCTTGAAGGCAAAAAAATTCCCGATTTTCTTCTTGAGGGTGCGGGAGCCAGAGGGAGCCATAGGGGCTGATCCCGGGCAGATCTCTGGAGTCGTGGGGCTGGGGAGAGATGAAGCATTGGAAAAGGTGAGCTCCAGGTTGCCAAGAGGTAAGGGATCAGTTTTTTCTCCCTGCCCACCTGAAAGGGATGAATCCAGACCCTGGACACACCACCTGAGATGGCAGTGTCCTGGCCAGGGCACCCATTCCCAGCATGGCTCCCATGGGTGCTGCATCATTGCCTCCCTGCTGCAGAACAGACTACATGGCCACATCCTGCACACCATGGCTGCCATCCCATTCCTCTTCCCCCAGCTTTGCCCTTGGTGATATCCCTGGGTGTGCTGCTTTCCCCAGCATCCCTTTCACACTGGGACCAGCAGCGTTTGCAGGGAGGCTGCTGAAACCCTGGGGACGGGTGTGTGCTGGGCAGGTGAGGGGCCCTGAGCTCCCCCAGGCTTACGGCAGTGTTTCTGTGATGAGCCTCTTGGCAAAGAAGTCCTCCAGCCCCTCGTCCACGCGGGTGATGCTCCTGTCCTCGCTGTTCTCGCAGGCCACGGGCTGCACCTGTGAGTGGCAGTTGCTGTCAGCCCAGCACGGGGCAAAGGTGCCCCCAGGCACGAAGATGTGTCACCCACCCCTGGGCATGAACAAGTGGGTGCCCCTGCAGGATGGGTGCTGGCACCTTCCATCTCATTCCCAGCATTAAAGCCAAACCATGGTGCTATCAGCTGCATCCCAGCTCTGATCCTGCTCCCTCCCTTGAGCACTGGGAGCTCCAGGCAGCCCCAGGCTCCTTCCAACCCCTTGCCCAGCACAGTGGCTGAGGTATGGCACTCGAACTGTGGGAGAAGCCTTTGGCAGGGATGCTTCCTCCACCTGAGCTCCAAGAAACAGACCCCTGTGCTGCTGGTGGTGATGGAGCAGGTGACCTGCAGGGACCCACATCTGCAGGTGTGGATCTGCAGGTGTGGACCCACATCCTTCAGATGCTTCAAGTCCAACCTTGGAGTGCCAGCACGGCCTGAATGAGAGCCACCTGCTCTATCCCCATAACAAAGTGGCCCATGCCACAGCCAAGCCTTCCTCCATGGCACCTTCCTCTCCCTGGCATGTGGCACCGCATCAGTGGCTTCCTATCGATGAGAGGGAGGCGCTTCCCCATCGGTGGCATTTCAATCCATAATGACTTTTCATTACGGCTGGATTGATGCTGCTCAGGAGCCGTTCCAGCCAGCTGAGATCTGCTCTCCCTGTCACATCATATCCATCAAAGCCTGTCCTTGCTCAAGCCTTGGCCCACCCCGGGTGCCAGGAGTGCCTGTCCCACTGCAGGGTGATGGTCCCCTGGCCCTGCCAACCTCCAGCACCCACCCTGCCCATGGGACACAGCTCCTGCCTCCCCTCCGGCCCCATGCCAGCCCTGATCCCACCATGATCCAAGCAAGCATCACCACAGCCACTCAAGACAGGGCTTTCCAGCAAGTGAGAGGATCCAGCTGCATCACGGTGGCATGGGGATGAGGTGATGCCAGCAGGATCCAGCCCCAGGGACAGTGACGGAGCTGGACTCGCCACTGACTGCACCCAAAAGTTACTTTTCCTTTGGGAAGGGGGTTGCAAAGGCAGGATCCCCATCCAGTCGCCTGTTGGATGGGGGGAGCACGACCCACCTCATCACGGCTGGCAGAGCCCCACCAGCATCACCGGGAGCTGTGGTGGCCGCCAGTGCTTCAGGGGTGATGGATTTTGGATACAGGGGAGCAAATGGAGCTCAGGAGGAGGGAGGCAGCTGGAGCCATTGCCGAACACATCGCTGGTCCTCTGCACCCAAACTCTGCAGGTTTTTTCATTCCTCCCCTGGCTCCCACCGCTCAGCATCTCCCAGTGGGGAGCAGAAAAGAGGATGGATGATTCCCCTTGCCCCCCTCCCCCCAGCCCCCTTGCCCATCCTTTCAGGCTGCCCCCCTCCGAGGAGGAGGCTCCGGCAGTAGCTGAAATGCAGAATAATAAACCCGCCGCGTCTTTGCGCATCTCATTTTCCTGCCTCGCAACAAATACTGACCGCAATAATTCACCCAAGTGGGAAAAAAAAAAAGGGAAAACCACACCGAATACACCCCACCTTCCCCGGCAGCCGTGCCCCCCTTACATTCGGCTTGCTGGGCGGCTGCTTGTGCCGGCGGTTGGGCCGGGGCCTGGCTTTGGTGCAATGCTCCAGCTTCTCGCCGGCGGTCGGCAGGTCCATAAGGAATCCGGTGGCGGTGGCAGGCTGCGTGGCGGGGAGCGAGCCGCTCGCAGGCTCAGCATCCTTTGTGGAGGCAGGGCGTGCCGGCGGCGCGGCGGGGCTGAGTGACGGCGGCGCCCGGTGAGCTCGGAGCCCGCTGGCGTCTCGACCCGCTGCCGGCTCCAGCTCCGAGACACCTACGAGAGGCGAGAGTGTCCCTGTTGACACCCGGCCTCGCCAGGCCTCCCCATCATCATCATCATCATCATCACCATCATCATCACCGACGCCGTCACCTTCGCCCACGCGTGGAGGGTCAGCGGGGCGCTGGCTCCGCCGCGGGGAGGAGAGCGCGGCCGTGCCCGCCAGGAGCGTGCGTGGCGGCTTTGCGGCGCAGCCCGGGATGGATCCTGCCACCGCCGCCGGAGGGTTGCGTGCAGGGGATGCTGTGGGGGGATTGCGGGGGGATGCTCAGGCGGGGGCCGAACCGAGCCCCGCAGCCAGCCCCGAGACCTGCAGCAGGCAGCAGTGGTACGGCAGGAGCCCTGCCAGCGCTGGCCCGGCCAGCAGCACTCACAAACACACTCATTTTGCTCTGCAGGCAGCTCCTCACCCCGCCATGTACCCTCTGGATGGGCGGCAGGGTGCTGCGGGGCTCAGGGACATCGGGGTCCCCTGGGGACACAGGGGTGCTGGGTGCTGGTCTGCACGAGCTCTGCTTTAGCCAAAGCACAGCCACCCATCAGCAGCTCATTGTCTGTGCCCCCCACTGAGATTCACCCCCCTCCCAGGCATGCAGGGCTCTGGGGGCAGCACCAGCAGCAAGGGAAACCCACGGGCAACATCTTCTCCCCGAGGCTGGTGGGTGAGTGGGTGATGTCTATGCCCAGGGTGAACCCTGGGATGGCTGTGGGAGATGTCACGGCACCCACAGTCACAGACAAACCTCCCACCCCTGCCTGGCTGTGTGGGGAGGGAGTTCAGGGCATTTACCCTTCTGCCCGAGGGCACTGAGCCAGCTGAGACCCAAAACCAGCACAAGAGCAAGGTCAAGGTGAGCATCCCCCACAGACCCCAATCACAGCACTGGGAGAGGCTCTCTGAAGAGTCCAGATCCTGCTGCCCTCAGCCCGTGGCATCAACATGGGGGGCTCTGACCGCGAGGTCCCCAGCTGGCTGCTGCGAGCCCCCCACCCCTGCCATGCCCCGTGGAGGCAGCGCAGCCCACAGTGAGCCGCAGCAGAGGGACAGTTCCACGGTGACCTTACTTCTCACAGTTGCTGTGGGCCGAATGCTCCTGAAATGCTTGTTTCTCCTCCGCAGGGCCATTTTGTACTGCAGGGAGAGAGGCACAGTGGCAGCTCCAGCATGGACAAGCTGGCTGTGCCAAGAGGTATCCCACGGCAGCAGGAGCCAGCCAGGCTTTGCCCAGTGATGGGTGCAATCCCTCCTTCACCCCTAGGCTCCCAGGGATGCACCTCCTCATCTTGTCCCAGCTCCAAAACTACCCATGGTGCTGGATTGGATAGTTCCCCATCCAGGACAATGCATGGCACTGGATCCCAGGTCCCAAAGCAGCAACAGTAGGACAAGGTACAAGCAGCTGGGCCGCCACAAGGACACGCTCCCGGTGCCAGCAGCGTGGCCTGGCAGGCTAATGGTCCCATTTCCCAGCGCTAATTGCCTTAGCACTGCTCTGGGGGGTGCTGGGGGGTGCGTGCACTGGAGAGGCCGCGGCGTTAAGCCCGGCATCATCCGGTAAGGCGGATAAAGGGCAGTTATACCGCAGGCATCACGCGGCCGCAGCGGGTCCGGACCCTACCTCCTCTGCAGCAAGGTCCGGAGGATTCCTGCCCCTCGCCAGCGCGGTGGCATCGTCCTCAGCTGACTCCGGCAGCAGCACCAGGAGGTCGAGCCCCTGCTTGGAGAGGCTCTCTGCCTAAAACCATTAGGAAGCACTTAAATTATCCCAGGGGCTGAAGCGTGCTTGGCTGCCCTCCGTGCTGCTCTGCTCCCTACCCACGGCTGGGATTTGTGAGCGGATTTAGGCCTGATTAGCCTGCGTCCAGCCCAGCGCAGCTGCCCTGTTGCAGGAGTGGCCGGTGCCTGGCGTCACCCCAGCAGCCCCCACCACACGGCAGCAGCACTGGGACTTTGCTCAGATGTTGCTGTGACCGCACGGGAAGAGGATTGCCTGGGAGGAAAACCAGCCTGCGTGGGAATTGCCCTGCTTCCCAGACTGCAAATCCATGGTCACAGCATTGGCACCCAGGTACCTGGAAAATGCTGGGGTACCCAGACTCCCCATTCTGCATCCCAGCCCCACATCCCCCTCCCACAGGTGCTGGCAGCCCCCAGCACTCACCAGTTTGTACTGGGCGATGGTCAGGTCTCCCAGCACGGCATCCACAATGCAATCAGCCACAGCGGCCGTGACGGACAGCTTGATTTCACTGGGAGCAGAAAGACGGCTCTCAGGGCCAGCACCCACCAGCCCTGCAAGCCATGGGGCCACCTCCCAAGGGAGAGCCTTGCTGAGGAGGTGGATGCTTGGCTGTGGCACCCAGAGAGGCACCTGGGACATGCCCATGTGCTGCAGCTCGCTGGGTCTGTGCTGCCAGAGCAGGAATGGGATAGGCACTGGCTGGGATGGAGAACGCCAAATGCATCCCCTTGCTGATGGTCAGCACTCCCTCTGCCAGCCAAAGGGATGTGCCCACAGGAACATCACCCCATGGGTCTCCCTAGCACCCCAGGGACAGATCCAAACTGGATCCAAGCTCGTGCAGGAAGCAAAGCCACAGCTGGAAAAACACAGCAGCAGGGCCCAGCACACCACTATCACCACAGCGTGGGGAGAGGAGAAGTTGGTAGGGAGCCCCCAGAATGCTCCTCTGGCCTCATGGGTCAGTGTCAGTGGCTGAGTGAGAAGGAAGAACAGCACATCACCCACTTCAGCTTGCTGAAGACATCAGTGACCATCTGGTCCAGGACAGCGCTGAGGCTGAGGTGGTCCTGGAGGCAGATCCTCTCCGACATGGCATTGACCAGCTGGTCCCTGACCCCGCTCTTCTGCACCACAGCTGGGCACAGGCCGTGCGCTGTGTCCAGCACCGCCTGCATGATTGCCTGAGGTTTGGGGAGGAAAGTGGAAGTTTCAGTGTCTTTTCTATCAGGATTCACATGATTTTCAGTAGACACCATCCCCCTTATCCTTATGGGCAAAGCTGATGAACACCCCGTGCTGTCCATGGGTGCCCACCTGGATTTCCCGGCTGCAGGTCTGTGATGCTTCCTCCATGAGACACTCCAGCTTGTGCTGCAGCTTGCCGTTCTGGTACGGGGTGTTTCCTGCCTCATACAAGAGCGGCAGGATCTGGAAGAGAGACGGTGTGGATCATCCCATGTCACCTCATCTTCCCTTCCCATACTTCCATGCACACCCTGTGCCCATGGCTGCCCCATGGAAGAGCATCACCTGCATCAGCTGGGCCAGGTTTGGCCATCTTTTGGCTTTGCTGGGCCAGGTTTGGGCATCCTCATCCCTCAGAATCCCTGTGTCCCCTCAATTTCTCCCCACCACCCACTGACTCTCCTTCCCCTCTTGCACCCCACTATGTTGCTACCTGCATCGGGGAGATCCTTACCCAACCCTTTCACCACCTTTCCAACGTTAGTACTGTCTTCTTAAATCCTATCTCTGCCAGATTAAGTAACCAGGCGGGTGCCAGAGAGTTGGGGAAAAGGGGAAAGGAGATGGTTTGAAGATAAGTAGAGGAGGAGGTGGAAAAAGTGCAGTGGGGAGAGAGAACCAAGACCAAGAAGATCAAACCAGGTCTGACAGAGCCAGGAGCTGCCAAGCCAACACAGTGGATTTTGTCATGGGCTGATGGAGCATTCTCATTGCTGGGGCAGGATGAAGGTGCTGCAGGGAGGGACCCTCAGGGATTCAGGGAGGTTTCTCACCAGTGTGGGCATCTGTGGGTTGCAGGGTGTGCTCACAGCTGGAGCACCCATCTCTCCCAAGGAGGGACGTGTGAGCATGGGATGCCAGAGGAAAAGGGGGTTGTAACCCCTGTGGGGGGTGTGCACAGCTGTGTGTCTCTGGGACAAGGGGACTAAGAACACTTTGATCTTTGTTCTAGAAGGGAATTCAGAAATTCTCAGCTGTTCTTTAACATTTGCAAGTGCTCAGTGTTGTGCATCCGTTGCATCGACATTCTGGAATTCCCTGGCTGCTGGTTAATGATGTCATTAACTAATCAATGCCCCGCTTCGATCCCGAATGGACGCCGGGTGAGCTGAGGGGGTTTCCCACGCAGTGGACTCACGCTGACAGAGAGGTTGGCATTCCTGATGGCCTCCTCAGCGCAGAGGATGTCGGTCTCCACCTCCCTCCCCGTGCAGGTGCTCAGGATGTCAACGTGCTTCTGCACACTCAGGCAGATCTCATTCACCATCTGGAGCACAGAGAGGCTGCGTCATGTGCCGACGCTGGAGCAGCACTGCCAGTTCCCCTCCTTGCTGTGACTTTCCCAGAGAAGAGTGTGCTCAGAGGGGGAACAGGCAGGTTCCAGCCTCCCAGAGCATCCCTGCCTAATAATCAGGGATGCCACATGGCTGGGATTTGCTGGCAAGAGTGCACAGGGGGTAGGAACACACTGTATAGGTTAGCATAGCAGCAAGTTATCTCAGCAGTGCATATGCATGAAATGCATGGATGCAGTTAGCAGGATTCCAGGAGATCTGCTTTCCATCCGCCCCCACCCTCACCACAGAACCATGAAATGGTGTGGGTTGGAAGGGATCTTAAACATCCTCCCATTCCAACCCCCCTGCCATGGTCAGGGACACCTTCCACTAGACCAGGTTGCTCCAAGCTCAACCTTGAACACTTGAACTTTCAGAGATTTGGCGTCCACAATTTCTCTGAGCAACCTGTTCCATCCCTCCAATCTGCTCTGCCTACTCAGGAAAGGTTAAAAGGGTGTTTTGCTGCTTGGAAGAGCTCACATGAGCACGCCAGGGTCATTTGGGGCAGGGGAGGAGCAGCCCCATGCAGTAATTTGTCCATCAAACCTGTTCGGAAGAGGTGGTGAGGATGCCCTGCTGCAGCCGGAAGGTCTGCGCTGGCAGCGTCTGCCGCAGCTGGTTTCTCGTCAGACAGGATTGGAGCTGCAAAGGCAAGAGGCCATGAGCAGTGATGGTGGCACCTGGCCCTGCATCCCCCAACCCACATCTCCCCACCTTGTGCACGGCCTCCTCCGTCCTCTCGGGGTTGCTGCGATAGGCCTGTGCCACGTCGCTCATCGGCAGCGGCATCGACTTGAGCGTGTAATTCCTGTGAGGCACAGTGGGGTGAGCAGGTGCTGCTGCACCCAGGGTTCATCCCCCCTCTTCATGTCCCTGTAGACATGACACAGGTTCAGAGCCCACCCAACGGCAGCCTGGACATTGTCCCGAGGTCCAGCCCTGGAGATAGGGATGGCCAAACTCTGGGCATAGCAAACCCTGATGGGATGGCAGTGACCACCTGCCCAGGCTTTCCATGTGTCCCTCTTTCTTCAGACCTCCGGAGATCTGCACAACCAAACACCAGACCTGGAGGTGGGTGTGCTCAGCAGGTGAACAGCCTCTACCCATCTGTCATGGGCAGGGAGGAGAGGAACATCACATCACCACCACCAGCAGCTCCCCCTGTGCTCACTGGGGGCTCCTTGGGTGACATGAGGCCATGCTGGTTGGGATGCAGAGCCCAGGGGAGTCCCTGAGGTTGGTAATGGAGGTGCCATCACCAGATGGGTGTCAGGTTGCTTTGCTGGTTGCAAGACCAGAGTTGTGGACCAACTCCCTTGGGACATGCAAGGCCTTGCTGTTCAAGGGTTAAAAAGGTCCTGGGGACAGTGACACGCTGATGACAGAGGCTCTTTTGCATGGCAGTAGCAAGCCAGGAGGATCAAGAGGCTCCTTCCTTACCTCTCCAAAGCTTGAGCCACCTCCAGCAGCCCGTGAGCAGTTGTGTTATTCCTGTCCCAAACCACGGTTCTGCAAAAAGAAGGACGTGGGTGAGCCCTGCCCACACCCACACTGGCCTGAGGTGGGTGCTGGCAAGAGTCAGCCCAAGGCTGACCCCAGGCACCAGAGAGCCTAAAAATGGGGTTAAAAATTATGATTTTCAGTATCCAAAATCTAAACTTGGACTTTGCAGGGAGCTGTAAATTAGGTGGGTGCCTGGAGGGAGTGAAGGACTGGAAGGACATTCAGGCACCATCCTGCAGGCAGGGACAGATGTCTCCCAGAGGAACAGCCCTGGCTGAACACCATTCCCTGTCCTCTGCAGACACCACTGCTTTGGCTTTGTGTACACAGTGTAGTCCAAAATGGCATTTTAGGAACTGATGGCAGAGCATGAGGCAAGGGCAGTGACTGCAAAGGTCTGTCTGCAGCATGCTGGGCTGTGCATGAGCCTGGAAAAGAGCTGGTAAGCACCAGGGCAGGCATTGAACTGCTCTCTTGCCCTTCACGTGTCCCCTGCCAGCACTGCCAGATGACTGCCATGGGTGCACAATACAGTCATAGCATCCAACCATGTACGAGGAGTGGTCCAGGAGCACATCCATGGCTGCCAGGAGCCTTGACAAGCCTCCTTTGATGGCACCAGCATCACAACCATCATATCAGGGCCACCTGGCACAGGGTCACCCACAGCATATTACAGAGCTGCTGCTACCTGAGCTTGGTGTTGATCTGCAGGGCCTTGGCGAGCATCTTGGCCCCCGTGTCCCCCATGGCGTTGCCGCTGATGTCCAGGGAGATGAGGCTGGTGTTACTGCCCAGGGCACTCAGCAGGACATTGGTTCCCAGTTTGAGGCGTGATTCAGCCACAGACAGTGACTGGAGAGGCTAGAAAAAGGACAAGGAGGGGGCCAGGTGGCCAGGACACATGTCAAGGTACATGTCACCCTTCAGATACAGCCTCCATCCCTGTCCAGCAGCCTCTGGGATGGTGCTGGTTTTGGAGAGACCAAGTGATGCTGAACCCCAAGAAACAGGAAGGCAATGAGTGCTTAGGCAACAGGCTGGATTTAGCTCAGATGCCTGGCAGGCAGCGAGGAGAAAAGAGAGGTTTTTGGGAAAGCTGTGCTGAATCCAGGTTACACCAAGTGTCTCCTCCATGCCTTTAGCCAGACACAGGTTCCCGTTTTCCCAGATGAATGGGAACAGCTCCCACTTCTCTGTCTGAGCATCTGCTTCAGACTGAGGAAAATAAAAGCAGAAGGACTTGAATGGCAGTGGGAGAGAGGGAGGATTGCTCCCAGGCTGTGCGGGAGGGATCCGGATGGCACCCCGGCATGGAGACTGCACAGAGGTGGCAAAGGGTGACCAGGAGCACGGATGGGATGGTTGGGGTGGCCGAGGGCAAGCTGGACTCACACAATCCTCCTCCTGGGTGAGCTGGACAATGCGGTGCAGGACATCCAGTAGACCTTCCCTGTGGGAGAGATGGTGTGTGTAGGGGTTACTTGTGCAAGGCCTGGGGCCACAGATGCAGCTGGCAGAGCTCTGTCCTCCCTCCCACTCTTGCCTGGGCTATGACCCGTCTCTGACTCTGCACCAGGTGCTGGCAATGGTGCCCCTTCCTGTTGTGTTGGAGCAGCCAGGGTGGGCAGGCAATCCCTACCAGCCCATGGGCTTTTGATGGGGAGAGAGAGTCACGGTGGGTGCACCATTCCAGGATGGCTCCCAGCCTGGGTGCTGCTGCTTTGCACTCACTTGGATTTGATATTGAAGTTCTTCCCCAGGGAGACGTGCCTGATGGATTTGCTTCTGCCAATGGAGAGCACCAGTGTCACCATGTCGGGGTCAAAGCCTGCAGGAGATGGGAGACTCCCACCAAGATGCTCCAACAAATCCACAGAGCTGGCACCAAGGTGGCCCCTCGCAGGAGACCTGCAGAGCCACCAAGCTGCCACAGTGGGATGTTGGAGATGCTCAGGGAAGATCCTGAGCATCTTCCTCCCTTCCTGGCTTCCCCAAGGAGACAGAAGACCTGTGCAGACCTGGGGTCCCTGGGAAGTGAAATTTCTAGGTGAAATTAACAACTGGCAGAGGTGATGTTTGTCATGATTAGGATCACTTGCCCATGGCTTTGGAGGCCACAGCAGGACCAGGTTGGCAGCAGAGGTTGCAAACACCTGCAGAGTGGTGGGAAGAGTTTCTGCCCAGGGAACCCCTTTCAGTGCTTCAAACCCTGAGCCAGCGACATGAGACCACTTCAGATTCAGTGAACTGAAGAGGACTGTACCAACAAAGGTGTGAAATAAGAGATTTTGGCAAGTCCTGAGGCAGGAGGGCATAAAGAAATCACCTGACTCCCTGTGCTGGGTGAGTGGACATGATGGTCCAAGAGATGGAGGAGATCTTCTCCAGGCTGGGAAAAAGCAACCTACCATTGTCAGACAAGTCCAGGTCACTGATGGAGCTGGCATCGGGGATGAGATCCTGGATGACTTGGGCCCCTGCTGACCTCAGCTTGGAAGAAACAGCAAGACATCAGTACAAGAGGAGGCAGCGAGCCTTGCAAACGAGATCCTGCTCTCGGGGAGGTCAGACAGGGCACGGACCTGCCCGCACTGCCACAGTGCCAGGGGTGGTGGCATGGCCAGAGGGGTGGTGCCCATGGCTGCTGGACCCTCACCTCACAGCTGCTAAGATCCAGGTGCAGGTCACTGATGTGACTGTTGTCTGCCAGCCCTTGCAGCAATGCCCTGGAAAAGTCACCAAAGCCCCCCCATCAGTGCGAGAAATGGGGGCACCAGCACCTGCCATGGGGCACCCCCAGCGCTCCAGGCAGTGGGAGTGGGATGCTAGAGAAGGTATCCTTCCCAGAGCTCTGCCTCTCACAGCCCCTTCCATCCATCCTCCCCTGGGCTGGCCTCCCCAGGCTGTGCTCACCCCTAATTCATTCCCCTCAGCCCAACCTCACCTTACGACGTCGGCTGGCAGCTTGGTACCTGCCAGGGAGATGTGCCTGAGGGAGCAGGCCTGGCTGAAAAACTCCTTGATGTCAGGGGAGATGGTTTTCACCCTCCTGAGAAGGATGGGCACAACATGGATCATCTGCCACCCAGGACCAGCCACCCCCTGGGTGCCACACCCCCCTCACGCCACCCCAGGGCTTACTTGTGGGAGTACACATTTTTGGAGAGATCCAGGTGGATGAGGCTGGTGTGGGATCCGTGGAGCAGGGCTCCAAAGAGCTGCCAGGGTGGGGATGTGAGCCATGTGGAGGGGGACCCAGAGGTGCTGCAGCCCCTCACAAAGCCCGAGGATGGAGGGGGACTGAGGGCAGGGCTCACTGCATGGTACTCACAGCATCCAAAGGACAGTCTGTGCCAGCCAGGCTGAGGTGGGAGAGCGAGTGGCAGTGGCGGAGGAGGCTCTGCAGGTTCTGTGAGCAGAGGGTGCTCAGCAGCTTTGCCCCTGAATGCCACCCAGCACCCTGCAGCCCTGGAATCCCAGCTCCAGCCTGTCTCCTCCCTCCTGCTGAGCACAGGGTGAATCCTGCGCACAGGAACCCACTCTCTCATGGGATACATCCTTGCTCCAGATGGCATCTCCCACACTCCCACAAGGGGAAGTCCCCAGGGTGTCCCCATCTGCTCCCAGGCAGGCAGGGGGGAGTTGCAGCCATGATGTCCCCATCCCTGGGGTGCTGCAGGGCAGGGCACAGGCCAGAGGAGACCCAAGCCATCCAAACCACACTGGGGACAGAGTCTGAGTGATGTCACCCCATAACAGCACGTGAACTCACACTGATGTCATCCCCAGCCAGCGTGCCAGGGTTTCCAGAGAGGTCCAAGTGCCGGAGGGAGAATCCAATGGCTTTGTTATCTGTGAGGGCCTTGCATAATGTGCTCATCCCTGCTCGAAGAGAGTGGGAGAGAGGGATGGCTACAGGCCCCCCGCCCTGGGGAGAGCCGTGGAGCAGAGCAAAGGAACTTCCCTCCAGCTGGGGCAGCAGGACATCGCATCCACAAAGATGCCTTTTCCAGGGTGTCCTTGCAGCCCCTCCAGTCACTCCTTTTGTGGAGGGGGGCAAGGGCACCTGGGCTGTACCTTTGGCTGTGAGCATTGTCCTGGCCAAGCTGAGGCTCTGCAAACCCTTGGGACTCTTCTCCACGTGCCGGCTGAAGGCAATGACCCCTGATGAGAGCAGAGAGCCCTGAATGGCTGTGCAGGCACAGCTGGGTGCCCATCCCACCCTGAGCTGCAGCCTCCAGGACAGGAGGCAGCTGCTGGTGGGATCTGAACATCAGTTTTTGTGGGTGTAAACTCATCCCAGCCCAGGATTTGAGTACCTCTGTCTTCCAGCTGGTTGCCAGCAAGGTTGATGGTGTGCAGGACGGAGTCGGGATGGCTGCTGAGCACCTGGGCCATCCTCTGCACAAAGTCACTGTGGGGAGAAGGGTCACCCATCTGAGCAAGGTTTGGACACCTCCAGGAAACACAGCCACCAACCCTGTAGCCTTACAGACCATGCCACCAGGCTGCCAAGACCCAGCTCATTGCTGCCTTACAACACCTTCACTTACGCTTTCAACCCACTGTTCTCCAGCACCAGCTCCTCCAATGTCACCGATTTGCTGAGCATGTAGAGCAGCTGCTCTGAAATCTCCTGATTCTGGCAGGGAAGAAGAAAGCCTTTCTAGGAACCCAGCCACCTCCGGTGCACCCAGAGCCACGGCACCGGCACTCACCAGCCTGAAGTCCTTGCAGGAGAGCTTGGTGAACCACAGGTTGAAGGACAAAGCAGCAACACTCAGCGCCACATCCCTGCAGCATGAGAGGGATGAGAGAGTCAAGGGCCAGGATGAGCCAAGGCTGGTCCCAAATGGGTGACCCAAAACACCCAGCTGGGGGCTATCCCAAGACATCCAGCCCCAGGGTGCCCCAAGATACCTGGAGTGCCCCAAGACACCCAGGATGCCAGAGCACACCCATCCCGTGGTGGCCCAACACATCCAAACCCGAGGTGTTCCAACTGACCGAACCCTGGGATGCTCCAAGACACCCACCCTCAATGTGCCCCAACACAACGTTCAACAGAACAGGACTGGGGACTGTGGCTTTAAAGCAACCCACAGGTACCGATCATCTTCCCCAGATTATTCCCTTGGGGAAAATAAAATGTATCAAAATATTTGCATGCTTCTATCTAAACCTCAGGGTTTTAAACTCTTTTTAACTCTGGGCTCTCATGTGAGCAACACCACAGGTTTTGCTTGAATGGAAACAAGTTTCTTTTTTACTTCCTCATCCAAAGAAATCTCTAAAACCGTCTCCTTTTTGGCCAGCTGAACACAGATCCCCTGTTCCCCAAAACACTCAACCCAGAACTTTGACTTGCTGCAGCCCAGCCTGGCTGTTGCCTCCCCTGACAGCTGAGCCCTTGCTCCATCTTTCTTGGGATGGAGACATGGCTGAGCCCCACAGGGAGAATGCCAGGCACAGCTGGAGCTCAGGGCCCCACTGTCAGATTATAATCAGGTGATAACAAGGCTATAACAGATCTCTGGGGGGGCTGGTAGGGAGCAGTGCAAGTTTCAGGGTGGAGAGCAGCACCGGCTGCTTTGCATAGGGAAACACCTGACAGCCACGAGCTGCGAGAAGCGGCCGTGACGTTGGGTTTTCAGCCCCATAAACAGCTCCCAGGCTGATCTAAGAGTTAAAAATGAACAGAGAGGCTGCCTGGACTCTCAGCTGCTGCCCCATGGGACAGGGCACAGCATGTTTGGTGTGGGCGAGTGTCAGGCTGCAGATGTGGCACCCCTGGAGCATGTAAGCTATAAAAGCTTCCAACATGGACAGAAGAGCGTGTTGGGCCCCCTAGTAGGGACAGGGAGAATGAGGGTGAGTGCTGGAGTGGCATGGGACACTGCAGGCAGCATGGCTGGGGGACTCACCGGCTCTCCAGGTGGCTGAAGTCCAGCAGGTTGAACTCCCGGCAGTCCTGGCTGTGATAAATGTTGTCCACATCCTTCCCAGAAGGATGGACACATGGATCAGGCTCAGCACTGAGTCCTGGGGAGGGCTCAGGTGCCTGGTGCTGCTGGAGGGAGCTGAGCCCATGGGGCCTCCCTTCTGGGGAATCCCTTGCCTAAACCCCAAGTCCAAAACCTTCCCCAGTGCTCTGGCTGGCAGGGGACATGTCCCAGCTTGGTGGGACAGATTGGTGGGTCTTGGACGACTTCTGCAGGGAATGGTCAGAAGGCAACGCACCCCAGGCTGGTGGGAGCGAGGTGTGGGGAGAGGGGGCTGGGATCAGTGTCCAGAGGAAGGGGGGACAGCAGGTCCTGCTATGGCTGGGTCCCAGCAGGATTCTCTTCTACTAGGACACCCAGCAAGATTTCCAGGGGCTCTCCTTAGGTCACAGTCTGGGAAACAACCTGGCCCAAGACACCCCTCTCCCACCTGCACTTTGATTCCAGCCCACCAAGGAGCAGGGGGCACTCAAGCCAGGCGAAGCTGCAGTTCCCAGACCTGGGCTGCCCCAGCCACAGCAGCTCCATGAGGCACCCACGAGCATCCTGGTTCCCTGCACACCAAGTGACACACTGCCACTGCCTGCACGCAGGGGATGGACCAGCTTACCCACTGGATCTCCTCACGGAAGGCAAAGCCATTGTAGTCACACAGAGCAGCGTAGGTCTCTGAAAACCCCCCTGCGAAGAGAAGGCAGTCTTGGGGGCAGACCTTCCCATGGGAACACGGAGGAGAACTTGGGGAGAGTGGGAAACAGGAGAGGGATGACAGGGACTCAGAAGGGATGCTGAGGGCTCCCCCTTCCCTCCTCAACGGGGAGAGAGATCTACTGTCAGCCCCAAAATGGGGGCTTTGGCTTGCTTTGCTTGATCTGTGTGGGTACCAGGCCAGGCACATTGCTGTGGTGATAATGGAGGTATCCTGCTCCAGACCAGGCCACAGGAAAAGCTCCTGGCTCTGCAGTGGTGCCATATGAGGTGGGTAGAAGCATCCACAGCTACAGGTTCTCACAGGTAGATACGAAGCATCATTGCCCACTGTCCTGCTCCTTTCTGGGGAGCTACCTCCCCTCAAACCTGCTCCTGCCCCGTGGGATGGGGTGGGCTGGTGGACAGCAGACCCCAGTAGCAGGGCTCCATCTGACCAAAGCCACCACGGGTGCCCTGCCAGCAGAGTGGGGGCAGTCAGCAGAGCTGGTGTTGATGGATGCAGGGCTGGAATAGTCCCCAGGGTGCTCCAGCCCTCCTGGTCCTGCCTGAGGGAGGTTATGGCAGGACTTACCACAAGGCCCAGGGTTGCTCTGCAGCATTTCCTCCAGTGAGTCTGTGATCTGCTGGATCCTCTCATACAGGCTGGGGGGGCAGTTCTTGAGCAGCGTCCTGGGGAGGGAGCAGAGGGGTGTGTCAGGATGGGCCAGGAGAGCATCCCCACCACTTTATGCTTAGCTACAACCCTTGTGTGTAGGGTGGGTAAAAATATTCAATCAGGGAGCAGGGTCTCACCTCCATCCATGTGTTTTACTCCTGCTAAAAGCACTGTTGTGCACCCATCCTATATTTGGGATTTTCTAGCTGCAGGTGTCCTGGTTCATGGCAGGTGGGTTGGAACTAGATGATGCTTACAGTTTGTTCCAACCCAAACCCTTCCAGGATTCTATGATTTGGGGCTTTTCTGGGCAAAGGGGTTGCTCTGGTACCTACACAACCACCCCTGGGGAGCAGAAGACCCTTACCCAAGGGATGAGTCTGGAAAGACTTTCTTAAGTGACATGGTGACATGGATAACAACTTGCTCCAAATCATCCAAGGACATGAACCGGAAGGCATAAGACGCTGCATCTGTTTCTATGACAACCTGCAGGGTCCAAAGGATGAGAGATGCCTGAGTGAGCTGGCAGCACACAGCGTCCCCAAGCCCCGAGACATGATGGTGACAGCCATCAGCTCCTCACTGCCAACCCAGTTGGAGCACCATAAGCGCAGGGAATGCTGTGAGCACCAGGAATTTAGGATAAAATACATTTGTGTGCCAGAATAAGGCATAAACCTCCTGAAAATTCAGCTTAAGCTGATGCAGAGGCAGCCCAATGCAGTGGGGTGAGAACAGCCTTGTCTCTGCCTGCTGCAGCTGGAGGATGGAGGTTTCCTCCCTAAATTTTTTTAATCGAGGTTTGGGGCTTTTTTAGCTTATGGTTCCTACCAGGAAAAAAAAAATCCCATGGCAACATGCTCCCTGATTTAATTACACACTGATTGAGGCGTGGGAGCAAGATGACAATTATCTGCTGGCATCGCGCGAGGATGGTGCTTCCGCCAGTGCCCAGGGCTGTGGAGGCAGGAGAGCGTGGGACTGCCTGCACATTAACAATCCCTGGGCTTTCCACACCGCGGTCAGATGTCTTGCCCTCCTCCACCCTGAGGTTTCAACCCCCTGCACCCTTCTGTCTCTGCCCAGCTCCTTCAGTTCTCTCCTGGAGCTCAGCCACGCAGCCTGCTGAGCAGCAGAAACCCCGTGTGGAGGCTGAGGCCATGGTGGCTGATGATGCTTTAACAAGAAAAAGCCAGACAGGGGGTTAGCAAGGACCAGACAAGAGGTTAGCAAGGACCACAGCCTTGTTTTGGTCAATATGTCCAAGCCTTGATATCCAGATCCTCTCTTCCACGGTTCCCACTGCCACATCTGCCCTAGGTGCCTGCCTCTCTCTAAGAGGATTGACGGGGTTTAAAACACCCTCCTGCTAAATTTGTCTTCACCTTGGTAAGCCTGCAGCCGTTTGTCACCTTGTCCCTGCGGAGTGGGAGGTGCCATGCCCAGGCACTGTCTGTGGATGCCAGAGGGGAACAAGTGCAGGCACCCACCCAGCACCCCTGGGTGCCTCCCTGCACATCCAGCTCCGGAGCAGAACCTCTCATGAGGCTGTAAGAGGATTTCTTTAGAGGAGGAACAGGGACAAGTTCCCTGTGGAGCTCTCAGGGATCAACCCTGAGGTGACCCTCAATGTGCAGTGGGGGACCAGAACACCCCCACACCCTGTGGTGGGCCCAGGACCAGGGTTTGCCATGGGGCAGCGGGAAGAAGGTGAGGTAATGCCCAGGTTGTGTTTGTCCCAGTTGCTGGTGCCACTCACCACACTGGGCTCTTGGACCATCATCTCCCTCACCTCCAGGAAGCTGAAGCTGCTGTGAACCTGTGGGTCAGAGGAGTAGGATCAGCCCAAGTGCTGATGGAGAAAGGAAACCCAAGGGTTAACATCAACTCCCACACTTCCCCATGCCTCAAATAGTGCTTGGCCTTGGCCCCACCCTCCACCACCCTCCAAACAAGACCCCCTCCCCTTCCCCCCATTCCTTTCCTCATCCTGCTCTTGAGGGCTTCCCAGACCCAGTGGCCCAGGTGACTCGTGGGTCACTCACCTCGGTGCCCCAAGCCCCGCCAGGAACCACAGGACTGCCCCATGGCACAGGGTCCCCACACTTACCCTCACTGGCAGCATCACAGGCAGCACATAGGCTCGCCAGGGTGTCAGGACCTAGGCAAGGTGTGACAAGGGACCATGGCGACATGGGAGTCACCCCTGTCCCTCACTGCAGCTGTGAAACAGCTTCCCGGGGAAACCAGGAAAGTGGGAACCAGGCTGGACTCTGCACATACCAAGATAAAGTCGTCATACTTGGATTTCACCTGCAGCTGGATGCTCAGCACCAGGAGCACCTTCTTTGTCCCCAGGAAGGCGGTGATGCCCTCTGAAAAGACCAATGTCCGCATCAAATGAGGTGGCTGAAGTCACCTTGGTCCTCTCCCACATGCCCTGCTGCCCTCGGGGATACTGTCCCCACCTGAACCGTCTCTCCCTCCACACCTGACAGTCAGACCCTGGTTGCTCTCTGACAAACCACACACTTCACCAGCTGTGAGTCCTCTTTGCTGCTCAGGTGATGCTCAGGTGATGCACCCACCTCCCCAAATTCTGCCACAGCCTCAAACCAAGCACAGGGCTTTGGGGTCTCTGGTTCACACTGCCTGTGCTGCCTCACCCACTGGGAGGTGGCACTAAGTGACAAGAGAGTCCTGATTTCTCTTACTTCCTGTCCAAATTTACCACTGGGGAGCAACTGGTCACAAGTCCATCCTCTCCACAGAGCAGCCAGGGTGGTCACATGTGCCAACCTCCCCAAGTTCACAGACGGGTCACTCCCATGGTCACTGGGCCACTGTGAGCATTGCTCCTGCCTTGAGCACCACCTCCCTGCCTGCCTGATTCATGCCTCTCACTGGGAGAAACAGAACCAAAACCACAGCTGTCCATCACTGTGCAGAGCAAACCAGGCTCTCACAATGACACCGAGCCCTGCGGGTCCAGGGGCTTGAGCCACGTGTCTCCAGGGTCCCATCCTGGTAGAGCCAGGACCTGAGGCTGTGGGGACATGGCGACTCAGCTCCTTCCCACCTCACTGCAAGCCTCGGTGGGGCTGATGAGGCTGAAGGACCCCGAGATGTCTGTGGCCTTCTGCTTTTTCAATCAGCCAAGAGGCGGCTATGAGCAGTGGTACTTCACAGCCCCCCATGCTGAGCTGCAGGCTGTGCCTTCCTGGGGAGCTGCCAGGGACCCCCCAAATGGCCAGAGCAACCCCAGCCCATGGGACTGAGCAGCACCAAGCTGCACCCACAAACCTGGCAGCTTGAGCTGTGCAGAATCCCATCCTTGAGGAGCCAGGTTGTCTGGGGATGCTCTTGGTCCAAGCTCCATCCTCAGGCAAATGAATTTTGTGGACAAGAAGAAACCCCAGACACTGCTTGGACCCCCCTGAACCTCAGCTGCTGCTGCTGAGGGAGCCAAAAGCAGCTCTGCCAACCCCAGCGAGGCAAATTGGGGCCAAGCAGGCCCCGTACGGGTGCTTTCCATGTGGCAGCGATGCCCCGGCAGCGCGGCGGCGGGCGATGCTTACCTTGCAGCTCAGCAGGGATCCCTCCCGGGGACGCAGCCATGATTGGGACCACGGGGTCACCTGCCCGGGTATGCGGGTGTCAGGGCAGCATCCTTGGGCGCCGCGGGAAAGGCACCCTGCCGGGAGGAAGCGCTGAGGTTACCAACCGGCAGCGCCGCCGCCTCGGTGCCTCCTCCCCCTCCCGGTGCCTCTTCCTGCCCCGTCAGGCGAGATTTACCGCCTGAGCAAGAGAAGAGAAATGAAAGCGACGGTGCCCACAGCCCACCGGCCCCGCCGGGAGGAGAGGGCGGCACTACCCAGCACCCTTCTTCTCCCGCGTGGCTTCCCCTGGGTGAGCAGGACACCCCTCCAGTGCCTCCCAGCATGAAGCAGTAGCATCTCCCCATCACTCTCCAGCCTTCCAGGTTTGAGGGTCCATGACCTCTGCCTGTCCCACAGCTTCCCGAGGTGCTTCATGGGGACATATTTCTGCCTGAAGATGGCCGGTGAGTGAGGCAAGGGCAAGTCTACTCTTCCCAGCACTGGGCAGTCAGCCCAGCCCCATCACCTTGCACTGGGAATCTGCAAGGGGAGCTAATGGAGATGGGCGCTGGTGCCCACTGCAGGCTGCTCTCTGGAGGATGGATGCTGGTGCCCATGGCAGGATGCTGACGGAAGGGCTTTTCTAGAGCAGAAATGCCCCAACCATCCTGCCAAAGGGACAAAGGTGCTGTCTCAAAGCAAGGACAAGAGGCAGAAGCCAGGTGACCTCCTTGGAGCAACAGGACTGAGCACATCAACCACTCCACTCATACAGGAAGGCTCTGGACCAGGAAGCTGTTGTGCGCCCCATGACATGCTGCAGAGCCTCCCTGGACTCGGTGTTTCCCACTGGTGGCTCAGCTTGGCCCCATTAGAGACTCAGGAAAGGTGCTGAGGGAGAGGCAGAGCTGCTCTCAGCCAGCAGCCTGGGTCCCTGTGACCAGCATCCACTAGGACAGACAGTGCCAGCTGCCTTCTCCCCAAAATTGATCCTTTCTGACAAAGTTCCAAGTTCCAGACTGCAATCTGCCAACCAGGGGCTCACAGAGCTTTCCCAGAGGTAGAATGACTCGGGAGAAGGTGGTCTCTGGAAGCAATGGGTGATGTTGCCCTCCTGCCACATGCACCTGGGGCCACAGCGCTTCCGAAACCACCTTCCGTGTGAAAGCGAAGGCAGGAAGTGTCTCCCTGCAGGGAAGGCATCTTCACAGAGCCCAGCCACAGCACAAAGCTCTTTTCAGCGAGGTGACTGGGGAGAACACGGCTCAGGGCAAGGACCAACCTCTGCCAAGGCACCTCCTTGAGCCTCCTGAGCTACGTCAGCGGATGGATGAGCACCAGGAAGAGGAAGGGCAGAGGGTGTTCACCACCCAGTGGAGTCAGCGGCCACAAGCAACAGTCCTGGCTGGATCCATGTTTTTTCCAGGATGAGATGAGGCCAGGCTATTGGTATCTGAACTTCTCAAAAGGGCACAATTTTCCAGCTTTGTCATGCAAGGATATTCAGGACAGAGGGAGCAGCTGTCCCATTGCACCCATCAGAATGGCTTCTATGGAAGATTAGAAGCACAGAGGATCTCCAGGCAAGCTGCATCCGAAGCTCATTCCCCAAAATACTGGGTCCCGCTTGCTGGAACATTCCGAGCACCAGTGTAGCACCCCAGGAGAGGGGCAGATATCCACGTGGACAAGTGTTCCCTGCCTCTGTGCAAGCACAGGCACATCAGGATGCCTGGAGCAACAGACCTCCTCTGTGAGCAGCAGAGGACAGCAGCCCAAGCACCAGGGGTGGCAGCCAGGCCAAGCCACTGGCAGAGGCAGTGATGCTCCTTGGATCCATCCCAGCCCTGGCTTTTCACTCACAGCCCAAGGACAGCTTTTCCAGCACTGGTAACAGCTCTTGGGTTGAGCAGAAGTGTTCTGCCCATATTCAGGCTGTGGATGCTGCCCTGGATGCGTGTCCTCGGGAGCAGGCTGGGATATTGCTCTGCTTCTCTCCACAGCAGCTCCTCCCAGGGCAAACCGGAAGCTTGCAAGAGGCAGACAAGCAGAGATCCCTGCCCAAGGCAGGAGCCCGAGCTCAAATCAAATAAAACCCAGTCTGCATAACAGGACCATCGACTGAGCAAGCACTGAGAAACCAGGTCAACTGAGCAGATTGCAAGGTAACACGCCAGGCTGGGGAAAAAAAGAGAATAGCCACAGGGTGACAGCTCCCATCCTCACTAAACCTTTGCTGGGGTCTGTGAAGAAAGTTCTGGAATGAGATCACAATAAAGTTGCTCAGAAATCATTCCTCAGATGAGCACTACAGAGGCCACTCGGGCCCAACCACACCTGTGGTCTGTGGACAAATACACTTCTCAGACTCTCTTCCTTTCAGCCCCCCCATTAAGCTGTTCCCACACAGCCACCTCCTCCAGCTCTTCTGAATTCCAGGAGAGCTGCAGCACCTGCTTTGGTGTCACCCAGGCCTGGGTACAACAGCATGAGCTGCTGCATGTGGAACACCCAGACCAAGGGAGGTCTCTGCTGGAGCATGTGTGGCACCTCCTTGGGCCACCACCTAAAGCAAAGCCACTGCACAATCCTTCACACCCCACTCGTCAGCACTGGGTTGAGCCACGGGCTTTAAAAGATGGTGATGGCTCTCCTTGCAGATCCCAAGGACACCTTTGGTTTTCCCACTCACCACAAAGCCTCCCTCCAGGCTTATGCAAAACCACCTGAGCACTGCCTCAGACTGAAACATCTTTGGCTTCCGAGTACACAAGCTCTTTGTCCAGCTGGGAAAGCACTTGAGGATTTACCCATTTCTCAGACCTGACTTCTCACTGAAGCATCCCTTACACAACCCCTCCCACCTGCTCCAACAAGCCTCCATCCTGCTGAGCACTCCAGGCTTCCACCTCCAGACAGGCTTTCCTTAGGAAGTCATAGAAGGACCATCTCTCAGGACCAGGGATAACTAGTCACCAAACACCTAGTGGAAACCAGAACTAGCAACTCTTGTGCTTGGTTACAAACTCCTAAGTAGTGTCATCTGCAGTGACTCCCATACCGGCAGGAGGAGGTTCTATCCTGAACCTGCAGTGACTGCCCACAGCTGGCTCCCTAAGCTGCCGTCACAGCAACTAAAAAAACACACCACAGAAACTCCACCCAAGTACCAGTCCCATTTTTCAGAATGAAATGGAAACGATATTCCTGTTAATTAAACCATCAGCTATAATAATTTAAAATCACAACCAAAAAAAACAGAAGTAACAACTACTCCCATGTTACTCCAAGCTCAAGCTGTGAACGCCAACATTTGCATTTTACATCCTCTCTCCTCTACACACAGGGCGGCACACCCTGATTTAAGGTCATGGACAGGTACCTTGCATTCAGCACAGAGCAGAGGGAACACCTGCAGCGAGAAAGGAGCTGGTCCCTGTTGACAGCATCCTTCTGGGAAGAGCAGCTTTTCCATCTGGAGATGGCTGCCAGGTCGCACCGTTGATATACACAAAGAAAGCAGCCAGTGAGCACACATGTTAATCCGTTATTATTTATTAGCTGTACAGCAGTATATTCTCCTTCCCAGCTTTCAAACCCCATTACATATTTTATAACAGTATTTTTTTCCCATGTTGGCTTCCTAAAATAATGAAAAATATCACACAGTACAGCTAAGTACAAAAATGCATCAACCTAGAGTCTGATAGCTAAACTGATAGCTCTCTTAAAAGCGATACATAGAAGAAAAATTTGTTTGAAATCAGCAAGACTGAGGCTCTATAAAAAGCTTACATATTTTAACATGTGACATTTTCATATACAGGCATCATTTGTATTTCACATTATTCCTTTTTTTGTCTTTATCAGAGATTCAAAAATTGTAGAATTACTGACCTATTAATAAAATTTCCTGGCCCAGGTTGAGGGCTGCAGTGACCCACTTATAAATCACCACTTTTGTCTTAACAAAAGATTCATAAACACAAAATACAACTACAAGATAGAGCAAAGAAAATGTATTCGTGAAATTATAACTCAAAAAGGTTAATTCTATGTGTCAAATTGGCTGGTCACATCCAGAGGGCAGTGGTCAACGGCTCAGAGTCCCGATGGACAGCAGTGACTGGTGTCCCTCAGGGGTCCACACTGGGACCAGTGTTATTTAGTATCACCGTTAATGGCATAGATGAAGGGATCAAGTGGACCCTCAGCAAGTTTGGTAAGAGCAAGCTTAGGGTGCCGTGACACCCCTGAAGGACAGGGCCATCCAGAGGGATCTGGACAAGCTCAAGAAGTGGCCCATGGGAATCTCATGAGGCTTAACAAGACCCAGTGCAAGGTGGTGCACCTGGGTTGGGGCAATCCTTGGGATCAGTCCAGGGTGGGAATGAACAGATCAAGAGCAGCCCTGGGGAGAAGGACTGGGGGGAGCTGGTGGGTGAGACTGGACATGCCCTGGTCCTGGGTGCTGGGCTGCATCCAAAGCCCCATGGGCAGCAAGAAGGGGGGAATTCTGCCCCTCTGCTCCACTCAGGCGAGACCCCACCTGCAGTGCTGCATCCAGCTCTGGGATTCCTAGGCCAAGGAGGACATCGACCTGTCGGAGCAAGTCCGGAGGAGGCCACAAACATGATTCGAGGGATGGAGCACCATTCCTATGAGGAAAGACTGAGAGAGCTGGAGTTATTCAGCCTGGAGAAGAGAAGGTTTTGGGATTATCTAATTGTGGCCTTCCAGAACCTGCAGGGAGCCTACAAGAGTGCTGGAGAAGGACTTTCGGCAAGGGAACGGAGAGACACAAGAACAGGGAATGGCTTTAAACTGACAGAGGGCAGGGTTAGATGGGCTATTAGGAAGAAATTCTTCCTTGTGAGGATGGTGAGGCCCTGGCACAGGTTGTCCAGAGAAACTGCCCCTGAATCCCTGGAAGTATTCAAGGCCAGGTTGGACAGAGCTTGGAGGAAGCTGGTCTAGTGAAAGGTGTCCCTGCCCATGGCAGGGGGGTAGAACTAGATGGTCTGTAAGTACCTTCTAACCCAAGCCAGTCTAAGAGTCTATAAAATACCATTTTTTTGTGCTTCAAAACCAGATTTCACATGTGGGTTTCTCTTGTTCTGCAAGCAATAGTCTGGGTACATCTTTTCTCTACCTTATCAACAGCTTTTCCAACATTTACACTCTATCAATTCTCTTGTCACTTAGTTTGAAAGGAATTAGAATACTGGGGTTTATTTAAACTGCATTTTTGCATACCTCTTAATTAATGGAAAAAGATTAAAATGTAAAAAAAAAAGTTATTTACAAGCTTGACCATTACAGAAATGCTTTGCAGAAAGCAAAGCATATTAAGGACAGAAACCAGTTGGAGCATGCCAAAACTACCGTGTGCAGCCGACTTGGAGAACCGGAGCTACGCAGTGGGAAAAAGCGGAGGAAAAAAAAAAAGAAAAAAAAAGAAAAACCAACCAAAAAAACATTTCAAAAGTCTAGAACCTTCCCAAGTCTGCATTTACAATTAAAAACACTACGGAGAGAAGAGGCTCAAGGACTCTGGGAACTGGAAGGGCAAGTCCGGAGTGGTTTTCCACATACTCTAGTCAAGGCTTCCACTTTTGTATATTAAAACTTGGTGCATGTAAACACGGCCCTTGGACCAGCTTTACAATGCAGTTCAGAGCAAAACTAAATCAAGCATCTCAGAGGAAACCCTCAAGGACTCCAAAATATTTCCTAATGTTCCATGATCCTGTAATGCTAACATAAAACAGCAAGTTCTAGTTAAATCACATTCTAACATCGTTTTATTTCCCAGTATGTTTGGTAAAATGGTCTAAAATGATGCATTTCCCAAAGCCAAGAAAAAAGATTAAAGGAAAAAAAATAGATTTGAGCCGCTTAAACACAGCCCAGGCCAGTTCAGTCAGCCAGCGCGGTCTTCCTCCATCACCGGTCCATCATGCTGAGAATCATCTCAGGGGTGAGGTCTCCATTGGGAGCTTCCACTACAGCAGGCTGAGCTTCCTCCTCTTCCTCTACTGTTTCTGCATCAGGTTCTTTCTTCACTTCAACTATGATATTTTCAATTTCACCAGTGTTCTGGTCTTCAACCTGAATGATTGCTGCAGCTAGAAGGGCAAAAACGAAGGAGGAGAGGGGGAGAAACAGATTATTTTACTCTTTCCAGAGCCAATCTGCATGCCTTAAGCAGCTTTTTGGTAGATCCTTAAGACTCTTCCATGGCAAGGGAAGGTGAGGCCCCCAACAAGCATTGCCACATCAGTGGGTGGGGAGCAATTCAACCCATCCCACTCACCCAAGCATCAAGCATCTATTTTCTTGCCCCTGTATGAAGATGGGTTCCCAGTACAACAGTTCCAGTGTGCATTTTCATACTAAAACATTTTTCAAACAATGTGTTTTGTAGAATAATGAACAAAACCAAACCCTGTATCAATATATGGGCCTAAGGTAAAATTTAAACTTCAGGGAAGTTTAGTGATGCTAGTGACAAATTCAGCATTAAATGTTTCCATACAAAAATTCCAGAGAGAATACAGGCCATGCTTTGTAGCACTGAGCAAACAGCCAAGCCGCTACCTCCTTGAAGGAACTAATTTCCCTTCCTACTTTGAGCCTAAAATTAATTTACTTTGACTTTGCACAGTCACAATGTCTATTCTTAAGGACATCCCTGTAGAGCTGAAACAACACCTGCACCAGCCCTTGCTCAGAACTAAAGGCCTGAAGCAAGTTCGTTTGTGGCAATACCTGCAAAAGCTACCTGGGTAAGAACACCACGATGTTTTTACTGACAGCTGCTTTCCCAAAGACTGTATGTCAGCAGAGACACCATAACTGGTACAAAAAGAAGTGAGCAGTTTGCACAACTATGAAATAAAACAATTCTAAGCAAAAAATAACGTCCTTTCTTTTTAGCATGGCCTGAAGTGGCCACGTTCCCTCATGACCAGGAAACCCTTGCAACAAATTTCAAGGTGAGTTCTTAGCAATGTAGAGACAAGTACAGCTACCCACTTTTACAATAATCTCATTTGAAGGGATCACATCTACAAGAACAGCCAAATCCAAGGAAAAAGGTGCTCAAGCAAGCAGGGTAAGGTAAGCTTCAATTCGTGACTTACGCTGGGATTGTTTTGGTTGGGTGGCAGCTTTGCCTGGTGGTCTTCCTCTTCTTTTCTTACTGGGAGGTGGTGCAGGAGCCTCTTGCTCAACTTCTGGTTCAGCCTCAATTTCTACTGCTGTCTCCTCCTCATCTTCATTATCATCCAAATCTGGTTCAGCATTTTCCTCTGTAAGAAAGGACGTCAGATAAATCTTCAGTTTAAGCAAGAATAAAAACACATTCATCTACAGAGAAGCACCATCAAATCCCATCGAAAAGGAGTCAACTCTGCTGAGAAAGAAGGCAAACAAGGCCTTTGTTCAGAAGCTGTTGCCACAGATTGTTAATCTGTTACCCTCACTTAGAGGGAACAAGCTGCCCTTCAGAAAGCAAAAGGGAATTTAATTATGTTAGATTATGTGATAAAAGCTACTCTGCACATCCACAAAGGAGCTCAGAGACAACAGCAATAGGGAGACCAAATAACACATCTGGGCTACTCCCAAGCCCATCAGAGGGTCCCAACAGCCCATCCAAGCCCCACCTGCACAACACAGAGGAGCACAGCACTGCACAATGGAAGGCGGGAACCCAAATTCACAGCTTCTGAAGAAAAAACGTTGTGTCCAAGCCACTCCCAGGAGAGCCACCAGGTGTGAAACCCACCCCAATGAGTCACAGAAGCAGCTCTTGAGATCACCTTTGATATTATGGGGTGCTGGGGAATTCCTGGCTGGGGATGGGACACAATGAGATGCAGGGGAAGGCTGTTTTGGATCACACAGGACAACTTAGGGGATGTTTAGGAGAGGAGATGAGGCTATTTCAAAAAGTGTGGGGAAAATAGAGGGGCAAGAGGATAGAAGAGGTACATCCCATGTAAATTGCAGTAGCAGCCACTCCAGGATCTCTGTGAAACACGAGAACCCCAACAGGTATCCAAGAGCCAGTCTTGTACTCCTCAAGCTCTATACTTTATTCTTCAGAACACTCCATCAAGTTAATAGGTGAGGACCACCGACACATTCAGAGTGCTCTGGGCGAAACCAGAGCAGACAAAAAGCAGTGAGAGCTGTCAAATAGGATAATATTGTTTGGACAGCAAAATGATTGCTCTTAAATTTGTAAGGCTGTTCACTAGAGGAGTGGCTTCACTCATGTGGGCCACAAGGGAAAAACCCCAAGCTCACACACTGAGGCATGTATATATTGCATGATTTTACAGTCACTCAAGGGATATCCCCCATGAGGAATTTATTTACTGGATTTCTCAGGTCCCACCTTTTTAGAGGTTCTTTACAGTCTCCCCTCAACTCAGTCAGTATCAATTAACACTCTGTCTAAAGTTGGACAGCCAGGAGACAAAAAGTTATCTTTCACTATTTGGTCTTTCCCCCCATTAATACAAGTGGGTCGATTTCATCCCAGCTTTGCTCGTAATTTTTAGGTATTTAGTAGTTGCCAAACCTCACGAAACTGCAGATCTCCAAACAGACACAACAGTGAATAAAACAATTCCTCAAGCCAGTGATTAGGACATCTTTCTTACACCTACTCAGCTCACACTGGTCGATTCTTCCTATCTATCAGATAACTCCTGAGGTCAACCCAGACTTGCCACTTCCACTGAGGCTGAAGGGATTCCTTCAGCCACAGACCCCGGGCATCATTCACTGCATAGCATCAGCTCATTAACAAGCCTGACTTTTTACCAGCTTCCTCCAAAAAAACCTGTTTTAAAGCCAGACCAACTAAATAAAATTTGAGTTTTTGAAACAGGCTAAACTCCCAGAAAGATTACTAAGAATGCAATACTCCAGAATGCCACATTTTGAATTGCCTTCAATCAGTTATTTTACCCTGCCTCCCTTACCTTTTTTTGTTTTAAATGCAGAATTAGTTAACATGTGCTTAACTCACCTAACACATTTTTCCAAATATCTATTCAAACATGAGTTTAAGCACCAACTTCTAGTTTTTGAATCAAGGTTCACAAATCATTTGATCACTCACCCTAAGACTTGTTTGCCATGTGAGAATTTCAGATACGCGGTCCTCTAGCCAGAAATATCCCTGTTCTCCCAACCTACACCCCTTGATTAATTACATAAAGTGCTCCAGATAAAAGACTAATCAGAAACACTCCTTTTGCAAAATCATCTTTGAACTGGTTGGTCTTGAGACTCTACTTGGCTTTTCCTGTTTGATGATGTGATGAAGTTTTTCCTCTACCAGAAGACAGGACTAGGACTGAGTTTTTCCTTCACAAGTAAGTATTAATCTCCACCATTCCCCTGGATGTTGCCAGCCTTCCTCCACAGAAGTAGCCAAGCTATTCAGTGGTGGAGTTGTCTGGACATGCCACCCAGTAATGGTGAAGTAGGATCAAGTAACATTTCATAGCAATGCACCACAGAACCATGCAGTCTCTTTTAGGACTCTGAAAAAAATTACCAGTTTCCCACACAGGCAGGACAGGAATGGCACAGCTGACACAAGGGGTGTCAGACAGTGTTTTTTAAACTACTGTCTTGGAACAGGCCTGGACAGCAGGATCTATATTATCCCTCACAGGCAGTACATCCCTCTGTACTTGGCCGTGTACCATCATATTCTCTGTTTGCCAACCAGACAAGACTCTTTCAAGTGCCAGAAGAAACCTGCAGAACTGGCAAACCAGCAGCTAACACACACAGTGAATCACAGACCTGTAATTCTCAGAAGGTACTGAGCTGTTCTTACCACTATCAGAAGAATCTTCTTTCTTAGAACGCATCTTTCTCTTTCGGCCACGTTTGCCCTTCTTTGTCTCTCCTCCATTCTCTCCTTCCCCACCATCTAGGCCAGAGCAGTTATCAGCATGTCTGGCCATTGTGTTCTACTCAGTGAAAGATTAAAAACACAAGAAAAGTTAGAACATGTACTGAATTCAAGACCAGACATTCTGCCTCTCTATTTTCAAACACATTTCTGGTAACTGTGTCTTTTGCTTTTTTTTAAAAGAGATTCTTTAGGGGAAACGGGTACATTCATTAACTTTATTCATAAAGTTGCATTTTCACATTGCTCATGATGTCAACACTAATGTGTGTTGCTACCAATTCTGCATTCTCTCCCCTCTCTTTCCCTCTCAGAGAGAAGGGCTCTATTTAGAGAGTTATATTTCACCCTGTATCTCACCCATCTTTCCTTTTGGGTAAACATTTCCCTCCCCTTGGGTAAAAAAGCTTCACTCCACCCCAACCCTCCCCAGTTCAAAGCATATTCCCTTACCCTGCGAGTGAATGTTTTGCCACACTTGGAGCAGACAAAGGCAGCAGGGACAAAGTTGGGATCGTGGTATCTCTTGAAGTGCATGTCGAGGAGCTGCTTCTGGCGGAAGGTTTTATCACAATGGCTACAGGCATAAGGCTTTTCTCCAGTATGGGTCCGTTTGTGCATGACCATGTGCCGCTCCTGGCACGGGCAAGAAAAATGGAAACTCACATAAATGGATACAGAAAAGTGAATTTTCAGCTAAAATGAGGCCAACATTTTATGCTTAATATCAGGAAAAGAATGATTCCACAGCAATGCAAGAACACCTTGATTGATGGCATATTCAGTTCTAGCTACTTCCATTCTACATAGACTCTTATCCCTTGGTAAACAGGTCCATTAAGGTTGTTAATTAGAAGGTTCTTCTCTACAGGACAGCATCACACCAAGAAAAGGCCACTTGTACTCTCCTTTACACCCTTCAAAAGATTTAGACAGCTAACTCAATCTTGACAGCTGGTCAAACCTAACAGCTAAGATTTCTACCTGGTATTTTCAGCTCCTGTCCCAACACTCCTGAGGGGTGCCAGTGCCCCCAGCTTACCTGTCTGCAGGCATAATCACACTGGTCACACTTGAAGCGCTTCTCATTCTTGTGGGACTTTTGATGCTGGATGAGGGCATACCTCTCATGGAACACAGCATCACAGTAGCGACACTTCTTGCCCTGCTCGATGTAGGAATGCTGCTTCCGCAAGTGGACACCTACAGGAAAAGGAATCAGAAGCTTTTATCACCATGGCTTTCCAAGCATGAAAGACGAGCCCATGGCCCTTCAGTGATGCTCCCTCCCAAGCTCAGCCAAAACAGTGGAATAGTTAATTTAGGATTCAACAAAAAACCTGAAGGACTCGTAAGCAGGATCAACTAGAACAATTTCCAGACAGAAATAGCTTGCAGAAAAACTCCATTAAGACTTTCCACAGGACTCCGGATTTGGTTATTAGTTGCAATCTGTGCTGATTCAGGACACTTACATTTGATGACAAATGATTGTCAAACTAAAGTGTCTTGTGGACTGCTATGTTTAAGACTAACTCGAATTGCCTGGATACAGCCAGAAGCCAGGTAATTCAGCAGGGGAAACAGGATTTTCTGCAGGATTAGAAGTCAGAGTGACAGGGCTAGAAGGCAACAGGGACACCAGCAGATAATCCCCAACAGAGGTTTTAGTCACTTCTTTAAAATCCTTCAACTAAGAGCACACCACAGCTGCACAAGGTAGCTTAGGGTAGATTAAAGCATTATTAGAAGAAAAATTCTTCATAGCTAACATCAGTTTTCCTCTGTTGTAAATCAGCTTGTTTGCTCCTGACATCAACTGACTGCTTTCCTCTCAAACTGCCTCTCACTGTAGCACTTGTCTTTACTGGAAGGGAGCCTGCCTTCCCATTACTTGGGTGATAATTCTGTTTAAAGACAGAAAGTTCTGCCAAATCGTGGCTCCTTCTTTTCTCTCAGCTGCTTTGGGCACAGTATTGTTTGTCACCTTCTAGAAACAGAAGAGCTTGCCTGCTGGAATCACACTGGGTACTGCTCACTAGATCAGGAATGTCCTGCTGCAAGGACTCAGGGCTTTTGTGAACACACAGCTCCAAATCCTGGAGAGTTTAATACTTGGTCTAATTCAAACCTTTTAACTTGATAAAAATATCTCTGCATGAAACTTAATGGCTTCCAATGTGCAGAAGGTTAAGCCAAGTGATCTTCTTGCTTTTCAGATCCCAATCCTTATGCTGCTGAAATCTCAGTCCAAGTTCAATAAATGCCTTGCATCTATGGGCAAACTTAACTTGTATGCTTGGAAAAAAAAAATTCAAATAATGAGAAGAAACTGAAAATTGTTCTAACTTGCAGCAGCTATGGTAAGCTAAAGGTGTGTGTTACCAGTCCCACATGTGAAGAAGCAGTGCTTCATGCTGTGCAGTTACCAGACTGGGTACTGGGTTAAGAGATAGCAGTTGGGATATGTGAACTCTAATACTGGGAAGTTTTGTACCATCTTCAGCAAATGGCCACGTTTGGGGGACACATACCCAGGTCACTCTTTCTCGCTATAACAGTATCACAGTGAGGACAGTGGAATTTGGCCACATTCTCCGTGTGCTTCTGCAAAATGTGCATCTTCATGGTACCGCTCTGAGTGAAGCGAGCATGGCAGATGTAACATTCATATGGCTTCTCTCCTTCAGGAGCAAAAGGAAAAAATAGAACAAGTACTTTTATTAAAAAGAAATCTCACCAAGAAGCCCCAAAGAACCTCCCAGAAACCTGCAACATGCAGCTAGACAAAAGAAACAGTAATTCTACAAAGAACTCAATTATGTCTCTCTCTGCAAGTTTTAGCTCCAGTAAGAATCTTTCTACAAAGAAACTAAAGTTCGATCCTTAAGGAAGTTAAATTATTCTTACTCTGAGAAATGCAAGCAAGACCTACATGCAGGCTGCTAGAAGAGAGCAAGTGACATCAGATTTTTTTTGGGTGGAGGTTCTGAATGTTCATGAATACATAAAAGGGCATCTTTCCCCCCCTTCAATTTTAGCAACATGATTAATTTGGTACTGCAGTAACATTCTGTGCTAAAATCATCCCTATTTATATTGAAGAAAAAATTAGCATCTTTATGAACTAACATGCATGAGATGCTTTTAAAACTGCACTAGAGCATGAGACTGCAAGTGACTCTACTCTTCAAGTGGAACACTGAAAACAGTAGCGTTCATACTACAGGTGCCTGCATTTTATCACCTCACAGTCAAACTGGAAATCAGAATCCTCCAAGCTCATTTCTCAGCGCAGTAATTTTATCAGGTTATGAATTTACAAGTGCTTACAAATCGTGGTGCATTCTCTTCAGCTACACACTTCATAAAGGTTTTATATTAAGCTACACAATGATATTTGTTTTGCTGTGTGTCAGCACACACCGTACACAGCCTCAGCACTCTGACATTAAGAGAATTTGGCATCAGTACCGGAGTGGGTCCTCATGTGCCTCTTCAGTTTGTAGGTGTCCCTGCTGGCATAGCTGCACAGGCTGCACTGGAACGGGCGCTCTCCGGTGTGCGAACGGATGTGGCGTTTCAGTTTGCTAACCTGGAAGCCAAGAGCAAGACTGAGTTTAGCACAGATGAGCAGGCCAGACTGCCAAAACAACAAGAAATCAGTCAAGAGTTTAAGGTAGTTTATATTTATTTAGGCACAAAACCAAACAAGCATGTTGCCATTTCCAGTGCCACTTTCTCACTGCACACAGCCACTTGCTCCTGCCCACTCTACCTTACCTCCCAGCTTCACTCCCAGTTTTGCCTGATGCTTGTTCCCACACTCACTGAGGCCTGATTTAGACTCTGTGCTCACCTTACTGTTACTGACCATCTCAGCATCTGAAGACACCCTAAAATTTTAAAGTATCCTGAAGAGACACAGGGAAGCGTTGTGGGGAAGCTTAATTCTTTTCTTCTCCTGCTTTTATTTAGAAGGTACAAACCCAGCTCAAAGCAAGAACACCAACGGTATGGCATTTTCTACTCCAGCCTGATCACGCTGCTTAATCACCAACTTATGCCTACAAAAAGCAGCATGACCTCATAAGGACCAACTTGGTTATTCTTTCCTAATTTATACTGTGAAAACCTCTGCAACATAACTTATTCAGCCCTCAAACCACAGGGCCTGAAGTGACAGCACTGCAGGCACAGCGTGAGTAGGAAAAAAAAGCCTGATGTCCCTACTCAAGTTCTCCCACTGTAGCCTTCTTCCACTGCAGACATCTCATTTTTTAAAATTATGTTGCTCATCATCTGGCTCAAATTTCCTTTCACAATATAAAAGCTGTCCTGTAAAGTATCTAACAATACGGCATGGAGGGAAGGCATTCAAGAATGTCTAATCTGCTCAGGCAAATTAAGCTATCATCTAACATTAGCAAAGATGCTTTTCACCAATACTGTGACAAAGGCTCATTAGTTTTAGCTACAGACACCTTCGTGGCATAAACAGATGATGTGCAGAATGCATGTTTCTAAAATGGGAGGGCACTGTGGACTGAAGACATCCCACTGCAGCAGAAAATGTCTGTCTCCTTCAACATGGAGCACACTACAATTCCTGCAATCAGCTTAAAGGACAAATCATTTCAGAAACAATGACAACTATTGTCTCCAAAAGGAAATGGTATCACCTAGGATTTATGTAAGTGATCTCAAACTGCTTTCTGATTCACTGAGGAAACCCCACCATTTGCTTCCAAGAGCAGCCCTGATTTATAACTTCTTTTGCCCAGAGCCTTTCAACCAGATGACCAAAGAGGAAATGCCTAAGAGCAGAGTTTGTAACAGATGGTGAACAAGCTTTGAAGTGCACAAGGAAGCACTCAGCACCGTAGCAAGTCCCATACCTCCACACTCGCATAGTCACACATGGAACATTTGAATGGTTTCTCGTGGGTGTGTTTGTAGCGGCGATGCCGAACCAACTCTCCACTGGTCACAAAGGCCATGTCGCAGTCTGGGCACTTGTGAGGGCGAGTACCTAAGGGTGTGCAGCAGGACAGGAAGACAGTGACACAGATTAAGTGACAAAAGAAAATACAGGACAGCGCTTGCTGTGGATTTTTTAATTTTTTGTTTGAAAAGTGAATTAGCAACACTGCTTTCATGTTCTGAAAGATTAAATTAGAGCAACAATGCACAAAAATCAGGGGTTTTGTATAAATAAATAATAGATATAAGATCTTAGCGAATTAATATCCTTTCAGTGAGGAAACAGACTCCTTTATTTTTGTATCACTTGGTTGTTTACACATTAGAAGCCAGCTAGTTAGATGTAACTTCAGTAAGCAGAGAAAACGAGGGATATGGATTACACTCTTTTTTTTTGGCAGTAAGGCACAACAAGCTGAAAACATGAGTGCTAATGCGCAAGGCAGAAAGAACATTTCTGTAACTTCAGGTAATTTGAGATCAAGCCCAGGATCAATTTTGTACCTGTGAACAGGATAACCTCTGCACCTGGCTTGGCCAGGCGGAAAGCAACTGCACCATTTCCTCATTTTTAGCTTATTCCATAAGAGGAATTAGGAAAACAAGAGGGGTCTATCTTCAATCTATTAGTTCTGATGGCAGAGCAGATCCTACAAAAACAATATATGCAAAACCAAGAGTACCTGTGTGAGTGTTGAGGTGGTTCCTCAGCAATGTGACTGTCCGGAAAGCCCTGCCACAGAGATGGCACTTGTGTGGTCTTTCATCAGTGTGGCTTTTCATGTGGCGGTCCAAGTTGGAACGACGCGGACAAGTGTAACTGCACAGCTCGCACTGGAATGTCTTTTTTACACCTGGTCATGAAGGAAATCATCTTTAGTCTTTGACAGTACTGTGGTCTACTGTGTAACATAAGAGGAAAGATTCTCGGGTGTCTAACTACTGCAAGGAACCACCAGGCACCACTAAATCCAACTGCATTGCCTGTGGCTGGTTTGGATTCAATTTTCACTAGTATGCCAGCACTCAATGTTCCTTCTCCACTCTAAAAAGGGTTCCTTAACTTACAGTTTTAACAAAAACCAGATGTACTTATTACTGTATTTTGCACCATCTACCTTACCCAGCAACTGGTTAGGAAAAAGCCCACAGAATTAATTGTGCCATTGGCTCCTGATGTGAAACATGCACACAAACTGTTACATGTGTAGCACAGCAAAGAGAACAATGTTTTCAATCATAGTTATATAAGAATATTAATGCCACAGTATCATACTTGGGGAAAATTATCTCCCTGGCAGCCTCCAGAGAGGAGAAGGGAGGTGTGCCCAAGAAACACTGCAGTCAAGCACTATTACATAGTGAGCAAGCAGCATTGGGCATGTCTGTTCTCTTCCCACTTGCACGTATTCATTCGCCTCAATCACACTGCAATCACCACAACAAAAGCATTTTCAAAATCCACTTGCAGATGGGGAACTTACCTTTCTTTTTAATTTTTGTTGGTTTTGGTGGCTTCATATTGCCCACCACCTTTTCTGCATTAACCTCGGACAACAAACCCTCCTGCTGCTCCTCTTCAAAGTCATACACAGAGACATCCACATCTTTGCCTTCCTCAGTGTAGCGAAGCTTACTCTTTTTGTTTTTCTTTGTTTTTTTGGCTGGTGGCTGATAGTCTGGATCTTTTTGCCAATTGGGATCTTCCTGTGGCTGAAGTTCACCTTGTTCCAGTGTCTCCACCTCACCGTTTGCACCCACTTTCACTACTTGGAAGCCTTCTGGTAAAGGGAGGGTGTGACAGATCATGGGCTCTCCCTCCTGCAGGCCTCCTTTGGAAACCTCATTTTCATAAGCTCCCTGCAGTTCTTCCACAGACGTGGTGGCAACAGGTACAGTCACTGGTACAGGTACTTGGACCAGCTGAAGCTCACCAAGGTTTATAGGCTGCTCTTCCATATTAACAACCTGAAGTGTTATGATCTGTGTGTCATCCACAGTAGCCTCAGTTTCTTGAGGCACTGCACCTTCCATTACTTCGGTCTTCATTTGAAGAAGAGTTGGATCCAGCTGATCCATCATCACCATCTGCACCCCACTGCTGACATCCTGCACCACTTCACTTCCATCTGCTTGGTTTGGTGGTATATGACAAGCATCATCCTCTTGCCCACCTTCACGGCGTCTTTGATAGGTTTTCCTCTCTTTTCCCTTAATGAAAGTCTCTGATTCCTCCACAATAGCGTCAACTGCCTCACCTTCCATTTCACCTTCCTGCTGCAAAAACAAGAAAATGAGTGCTGCACACCACCCAATGTATTTAACTACTGCACAAACCCCACAGAAGAACAAGTCACCCAACTGGAAACACCCAACTCATCCCGATCATATTCAGAGAACAGGAGCTGAGAGCTGTAGGTCTCCACGAGCCCATCACCACTGCAAACCAAGGCAATCACAGAACGCTGCCTGCAGTGAGACAACTCTATCAGCTTCTTGGAAAGGAAGGAAAACAAGGAAGAGAGATTAAGTGATATGCATGTTCCTGTTTCTCAAAGACCACAAATCCCACCAGCAAGATGCACAGCAGTATTATTCCTTACTGAGCTTGTTTAATCATTTCACGTAGCTTAGCACTACCAGAGGCAGTCTTCGGCTAGAAATTTTAGTACAAAACTACCACACTGTTAAAATCAAAAAGCCAACCTTCAAGAAAGTATTACATTTGAGAACTGCAGAACTTTTCCAGGAAGAAAAAGCACTAAGAACTAAGCAGAAGAACGTAAGCTGCACTTATTTCATATCTAACTACTTTTACTTCAAGTCTAAACTCCTCTGAAAAACATAAGGACATAAAGAAGTTAGGCAAATTATGTCTCTTGTAAGCATCCTGGAGTTCCAATTCCTGCTCCCACCTCCAGCACTGCTGGGCCCTGAGTGGATCAGGAAGATGCACTGTGCACTCTCTCCTCGGCTGAATGAACCACAGCAGGAGACACAGCTCAGGTAAAATCTTACTTCAATGTAAATGATGTGGACTGAGCTGGTAGATTCTAATGATTTCTAATGATCTCATGATACCTGCATTAAATGCATCCATACAGTCACAAACAACAATACAGAAGCACAGCATTTTGGTGCTCCTTAACTGTAACTCTGACAATAGCTGCATGCAAACATAACACTGAGATTTTGTGCCTCCTCAGATCATCTGGTGTTCTTCACTGCAGTTGGGGAAAAATATGAAACTCCTGTATTCTCATTATGCAGGAAGGTTATTTCAAGAGTAGTAAGAGCTAAAAGAAATTATCATTTTGCAGCTATCTTTTTCACAAATGAAAGGAGTAAGATTATAGTAAAGGAGCATTTTGTAAGTCCATCTCTGTTCCAGGTGGTTTACTTCGTAAAATAAAAGGAAGTTCCCTAACCATGCCAAAAACTTTCCCTGCATCAGGATACCATTTCTTATACTCCCCAATAAGCATTAAAAAGGTACCAAGGTCAATTTTACTGCTGAAGAAAGTAACAGAAAAGCCAGCTTCCTTACTAAGCCGGTGAAAAATTCCTGATTCCATTTCCAGATTTGCTAAGAGACTTCTGTATTTTCCCATTAGACTGACTGGCCTCTCAGACCAGCTAAGTGAATTAATATAAATATTTAATCTCCCTTGCTAACTCAACACTTTAAAATCCCCATACTATTTTCAAATATCTATATTTAATCTTGCATACTCAATTTTGATTTTGCACAAGCTTATAGACATAAACATGAAGCACAGCTATCAAGTCTCCATCACCTTTACAAATTATAAGACATGTAATTGCTATTATTTTTAGAGAATTCTTGCTTTTACTCTACTCTCTTTTCTACCATCCTTCACTTCAGCTGGAAGAACAATAAAGCTCATCTTGTTCTTCAGCCTGCCCAGACTAGGGACATAAATTAACTTGCTGTCTTGACACCTGTGATGTCGTGGGCAGCCACAGTCTCCAGAGGGCACCAGATACCCAGAAATACCGACATATGGCTTCATGTGCGCTCCCTGCAGGGATCCCGCCTCTCCTTTCCTTTACCACCCATCAGCTTTTCAAGTCGGAGCAAATCCATATGGACAAACAGCTGAAATACACGAGATGATGTAAGTACTTAACACCAGACAGCAGGCAATCAGAACAGAGCTGGTCTTTGGCCTACAGCAACTGCAAATGTGTTTTACAATTATCTTAAGTATTTGCAGAGAGAAGAGAAGACTTTTCAGGTGACCAAAAGGATCTGAACAAAAAAAGGAAGAACACAGCTAAACAACACATAAAAATGTGGTAACAATAAAATACGTAAGATGGAGGAAAAAAAATGGCAAAAGTCCATCTGCAAAGCTAATGCAACTTTGGTACCAAGCAGAGGTCTGCAACCTTGATACAAGCACAGGCAGCTCTGAGCAGAGGTGGGGCCCTCATAAAGACCTTCACATTCACTATCAGTATCAGTTGGTAACAGGGCGGCTAAGTCACCTGAAAGCAATCCAACAGGCAAATAATTTGCAAGTGTCCTCTATGATCCTACAGTGGAACAGCAGGAAGGCACCACTTCTGACTTGTAAAGCAGAAAATCCTATGTCCACCAAGGAACAGGTCACTGGCATACATGAAGACTCTGGCATAAGGCTCACATTGTCAGGAAGTTTGCCAGCCTAGGAATGCAGGTGTACAGGGAGACCAAGGAAATACCTGCAGGAAGACTCAGGTCCAAGACACTCACAGTGAGGGGTGTATGTGTGTGAAAGGAATAGAGGGATTCTTACAGCCGTCCGGCAAAGAAACTCAGAACCCGCTATCGCTCCCTGTCCCTCTGTCACCTCTCACCCCGTTTCCCGTCGCGCGGCTATCGGGGGTTGCACGGCGGGGCACGGCTGCCCCCGAGCGGCGAGAAGCCGCACTACACCGGGGCTGGGGCTGCCACCTCCCTCCCTGCCCGCCACTGCACACCGACCCTGCCACCTCCGTGTCACCTCCCTCCCTGCCCGCCACTGCAGCCCGAACCTGCCATCTCCGTGTCACCTCCCTCCCTGCCCGCCACTGCACACCGACCCTGTCACCTCCATGTCACCTCCATCCCTGCCCGCCACTGCACACCGACCCTGCCACCTCCGTGTCACCTCCATCCCTGCCCGCCACTGCACACCGACCCTGCCACCTCCCTCCCTGCCCGCCACTGCAGCCCGAACCTGCCATCTCCGTGTCACCTCCATCCCTGCCCGCCACTGCACACCGACCCTGCCACCTCCGTGTCACCTCCATCCCTGCCCGCCACTTACAGTGTCCCTGCCCGCCACTGTATCCTGACCCCTGCCAGCTCCATGTCAACTCTGTCCCTGCCCGCCACTGCATCCTGACCCAGACTCCCTGGCCTCCAACACTCAGGGATCAGCATTTACTCCTGCCTATTTCAAGGTATCCACTGTAGTCTGTTCCTTTCAGTCAAAGTAAAAGGATCTGAAAATGTCTGTTTTTAAACCAAACTCTTGCCACAGGGGAAATGTTACAATATTCTAAATGTTATATTAACAACATATAAAAATTACAGAAATATACAGGAGTCATCTCACTTGATATCTTGGACAGCTCAAAAATATTGGGAAACTGATAAGATTTCTTCTGAAAAGCATGGATTTACAAATTTCAAACTTCTCCAACGGCAGGGCAGGGACACAGGATGGACCCTAAATTTGAGAAGAAAATGTATGGGTGCTTTCTATTAAATAAGCTCTCTGGAAAGACTCCATCTCTGCTGCAGAGAGCTTTGCACTGTCTGTCCATGTCACTTCTCAATCACTCTGTCTTGAACAATTTGCTATTTTTACTTATTTTTTTTCCTTTATCCTAATTCTCCTTTTTCACAAAGTGAAAGTTTTGTATTTATTGGAAGACATGCGCCATTTGCTACAACTAAGACCATTATAGCAGAACACTAGGAATAAAAACTGCAGAGTTTCTCTCAACCTTTTATTTCTGGCTTTTGTCTCCAGCTCTCTTCCTACCAGTTACTGCTACCATACACCAACAGCTCAATGACTGAATCTAAAAAGGAAAACAAAGCAGCAGGTTAAAAGATGCAGTAAATAAACACTGGGGGGAAAAAAAAAAAAAGCAAAAGAGAAGAGCTACCACAATAAGGAGAATGACAAAAAAAGACCAAAGCAGATCTGAAAACACAATTCCCACTAATACCCTTCCACACAGGCTCACTCAACAGGCTCTACCAAGAGACACTGTGTCATGGAACAGCTCAGTGCACTGGCACAATCCAATTAGCCAGGTAAGGAGCTGTGACGTCCAAACAACAGACCTAAGCTTGCTCAGACAACTGATGGACAGCCCATCTAAAAAGCTGGAACAAACAGAAATAAGAAGTGCTGTGGATTTCATACAACTGATACCTCATTCCAATGAGAGGAATCAAAAGGTTGCTTGAGAGAAAGTCATTTAGTGCCAATTGTCCTACTGATTGCAGCACAGGAGAGTCTCAGCCCAGATATACTCACTTTCTTCCCAGTGTCCAATCTAATGCTGCACTGTGGTAGTGGGAAACCATTCCCCCTTGTCCTGCCACTCCATGCCCTTGTCCAAAGTCCCTCTCCAGCTCTCTTGAAGCCCCTTTAGGTACTTGAAGGGAATTGCAGAAGCATTAAAAACAACTTGCTGTAGTTGTCAATGCAGAAAGTACAAACCCAGAGACAGGGATGCTTAGTGCCAGTGCCTGTTTTTTCAGTGGTGTTATTTACAATAAAGCTACTATCAAAGAGGCATTTGTCTGCCTCTCAGCCATTTTAAAAGTAATGAACCCTGAACTGCATCAAGTTTCATGTACCAAATAATACAAAAATATTTATTTTTGCCAAACAAGACACAGTCTCAATAAAAACTGTTGGGACACTAACACCATTGAAAAGTAGTACATTTAGTGCTGTAATATGCACTTAACTTGAGGAAAAAAACCAAACTTCAATAGAAACAATGAAGCCAAATGCTGTCAGTAAATTTTTGACATTCATAAAATAATGAAAAGTATCAGCAGCTACATTAGTGCAAACAACCCTATCACCTTGGAACATATGCAGGCCTTGAATTCAAGTCAATCCACATACAGATCCCACTCAAAAACTGACATGGCTTTGACACTTATAGATTAGCCATTTATTAAAAATTACATGGGAGTGGAAATAAAGCCTTATGTTAAAACATTGGAGACTTATGTTTCTTCTGCATTTCCTGTGAACCTTTGAAAGCTGAATAGAGGAATAAACAAAGACTTCAACTAAGAGTATGCAGTTATGCATGGTATATGCAACTTAAAGCAAGAGGAAGATTAAAAAAAATAAAATATACCCAACAGGATTTATAGACAACACTTTTTTCTCCCCTACCTGCAGTCCATGCATGTCTGTGTAAGTATTTAAGGGCATGAGCAGATGCAGAGTAACTGCAGGAGTGCTTGGCCATTCTCTTCCTGCCATGAAACAGCTGTATCTTTTCTCTGAAAAATCGCCCAGCTAAGCACAGCCAAAAATAAGGCAGTTTAACAGGTAGGCAGCCCTTCCACTTCCTCTAGCAGAACTACCATGATAAGAGATTAACATGTAACTTATTCTAAGGCAGACAGACAGACATCCATCCAAACAGGCCAGCTGTGCCTTTCGTATGCAAAACATGAAAGATCTACTACCAGTTTAGGAGAAACTAAAACACTGAGCTAAGTTTCTTTTACTAAGTAATTTTCTCACAGTAAAAACTCAAGGCTTTCATTTGGCTACTGCCATCAATTCCATATCCACTGGTTATGACTCCAACGCCCATCTCCAGCTGTTTTCTCATTTCCTCCTTGCCACTTACAACACTGGTACCGAAAACAAAAAAGAAGAGTAAAATGGACAGACATCTATTGCAGCTTTAAATGAAAAAAAGGGCAGTCTCATTAACCTAGTATTAATTATTCTGAAGTATTTCAGCATCTTGGAGGGCATAAAGAAAAGCAAGAAACCTAGAAGAGAAAAGCAAACTTCATCACAGGTTAATAAATGTTTATGCTTTTTCTCTGCATGAAAAGGGGCCTGTCAAGATTAAGCCCCAAGAAATACATAAATCAACTATGGGAATGACAGCTGCAACTGGAAAATGGAGAGTTGTAGAAGGATGGTTCCCTTGAGCACTGACCCTGTGAAGGGATCAGAGAAGACAGAGAGTGTTGGTGGTGATCACCTAACCAAGGTGTCTGTGCTGGGAGGTTGGTCTAAATAGGACAAGAACACATTCTTCCAGGGAGTGATTCAAAGCTTTTAAGTGGATCTAAACTGACATCTAGAGGAACCCAGTTTTTCCTCACAAACAAGACAGGAGACCAGATTCTAACTTGTGTAATACTTTCATGGTCCCTGTAAGACAGGTAAACACAGCACTCATTGTCCAAAGAGCTGCTCTCAGCTTCTTCCTTCCTACACACTGACAGAATAATTCACCATAATGACCTTGATCGAGAACTAATTCCAGCTGAAAACTAATGCAGAGAAAAACAATTCTGTTAGAACACTTTCAGTTCCTGACCCAATTCCTCACATAAATGCTCGGATAGAGGAAAGGGAGCAGCAGGGCCACCTTAAGCTGCAGTACCAGGTTAAAGCTGACAGCAAACCACAGCATCAGTATTCCGTGAGCTAGATGGCTACACTGAGCCATGTCACTCCACTCTGCACCATCCCATGCAGGACACGCTACAGTGAAATTACTTTCTCTCAAGCATACTGCAACCATCTGGGTTACAACGAGTTTGTGGGCAAGCCAACTGTTTGAATTCCATAGTATTCATCTGTGATCATACTCCCCTCCCTATTTTATTCAATGAGTTGTTGCCTGTGAACCCAAGTTACCTTTTACTTACACTCATGTGAAGGCAGCATACTTTGGTCCAGATGTTATCAAAGGTGATCTTTACCTTCGACCCCTACAAACTCCCAAGGACACAGCCAAGCCTGTCCCTGGCTACAGAACATTCCCCACCCAGCTTGGTGCAGTGTTAGAATTAAAATGCATCTTGTGACATTTCTCTACCTTCCCTTTTCTTTTTCCCCTGCTCCTCCTGTAACCTACAGGAGCAATCTTCCTGGTTGTTGCTCCTGCCTAGGGATCCTAGCAGAGTTCTTTCCAATTTCATCATGTCTCATGAAATGATGCAAAGCAATGAGAAGCTTCATTCAGCACTGACTCCTATTTTTCAGTCAGCAAGGAGCACACACCTGTGATCTGCAATTACTCAGAATAAAGCCGACCTTTCACTTTGGATCAAGAACTCAGGGAGTTCATGCGAGACATGGAAACAAAGTATATAACCGGGGCCCCCAGCCACGCAGAGGAAACTCAATTCCACATCTTTCCTCGGCTTTTTGCTGAACAAGCTCCCTCTTAATCCTTGCACCTGACAGTGGCAGAAAGCCCCAGATCATGGCTCTTCCAGAACTAATACTGCTAATTCTGCTGTAATAAGCTGCAGTCTACAATGGAGAGAAAAGCAGATACAATAATGTCAACTGCTTGAAACCTGCTTTGTGGAACAAAAGATAAAAAAAAAAAATCACTGCAGCTACTGACAACAAATCCCACATATTCAAGCCACTTGGGATATCCTGTAACCTGACAAGGAAAGCCTTGATGAAGAAAGCAGATTGGTGAAAGCATTTCAGCCTTATTTCTGGAAGAATAGTTTTTTCCTTGCTTTTCCTTTAGATCTGGAGAACTAAAGGTCTACTGCGAAGGTAATACGGACAAAATTAGTTAATATTCTTAAAATCTGTTCATTCTTCCTTAATTTCTCCTTCTATCTAACATTCTTTCAAATTTTAATTTTTCACTATTTCTTCCAATAGCTCAATAACTGCTAGTGCCTCTCACTAGATGACACTAGGTCTTTATTCATTCAGAGAAGTCTCTACTGAAATCTGGGAAATATGAATGAAATATATTCTCATCAACTATTTTTTAAAGGAAGTCTCCCTTTTTAATTTAGTAAGGAAGTCATCATGTTTTGCTAACCTGACAGTCCTTTTCAGAAGGACAAACATGCAATCTAATCAGGTGTAGAAGACAAAGATTTACACTTTAAGAGAAGCAGTCACTGAGGAATTTCTTTTCAGCTGATGTTAGATCATAAAACTAATCAGTCCCTCCCTTTTACAGGTCTTCATAATGTAGAAGTGATGAAGGAGCTCGTGAAAGACCACCAGAATACCCAAAAGTATTAAACTAAGAATCAAAAATTATTTCAGGTTAAACAGCCTGTAAAATCCGTTGCCCCAAAAAGTGAAGTGTTATACCATGGGTAGATACTGGAAAAGATTCTTAAGTTTTATCAACAAGTATTTGTGGTCATTTCTCCCATCACACATTAATTTAGGCTTTCATTTAGGCTACTGGCAAACTGCTAACAGCAAAAGATGATGTTTCTTCAAAATAAGTCTGAGCACAACAGGATTCTTTGCCCATCTGATGTAGTGTTGCATGATATCAAAATGGCAACACCAGCCACTCCCACAACTGAAAAAAGACCTGTGCAACAAGTTTCATGGCATTCTAGAGACTTCATAATAAGTATTTGGGTTTTGTTTTCCTCTAAGGCTTCATCTAGATTAACAAGTATCCAAGAATAGACTTTTGGGGAACAGCTATTTCTTTTATCTTTGCAAGAGTACTCATTAAGTAGTGATACTCTACCAGGACAAGGGAATTCAGGCTTCAAATTGGAGGAGCAGGAAGTGCTTATCCCTGGAATGGTAACTCGGGTCCTACCCCACAGACAATAGCTACCCATGCACTAACTATTAGTCACCTCACAAATCACACCCTGATGCACAGAAGGAAAACTAAAGCCAGTGCTAGTTAACTTAATGTCAGGCTGTCAAAGAGGTGCAGTTTACTGTTGTTACAGCAGGGACAGGAAATTCCAGGAGAGTTTTGAAAGCACCTATGGCAGAAGGGTGGTGGACAAGACAAACTCCCAGAGCCTAAATTAAGACATCCTTGCTTTTGAATCACAGAAAAGTTAGTCTGAATTAGTAAGTGCTGGAGCAGACATAAACAGAATCAAACCCAGGTGAGTACTTTAAAGTGACCCTCATGCTGAAATTTTAAGAAGTTTCATTGTTTTACACATACCCCTAATTCATTTGGACTCATATTCCAAATATTCTCATACACCAACCCCTAAAAGTGCTACAATCAACCTTCAAAGCAGATGAAGCAAAAAACCCCCCAAAATTCCACAAAGGCACTCGACTTTGGAAGAAAAAACCCCTTTCTACCGGGAAGGAGTAAGGCCTCATTTCCAAAAATACCAACTCTGCAAAGAAATCATCCCTGCCTTTAAACCGCTCCCTCCATCAGCCCAACTACTCCTCATGTTAGCATAAGCACTTTCAAGACTACAGCTACTGGTCAGGAAACTAATCCAGGCCAGAACTCACCCAGCCAAAAAGATACTTATTTCCATCCAGACTAGGTCTCTGGTGTGTCCAAACACTAAGGCCAGCCAAAAGAGAAGCATGGCAAGAGGGTTTCTACCAGCACAATGTTAAGCTTTACGTTCAGGAAACTACTGCCTCAGCATGGAACACATACCACACTTTAAACCCCCTCAATTTACATTTATGTTCTTGACGCTTCTGCACTTCTGCCTGGACTGATTTGTTCTCTTCATGCTGGCTATTCTTCATGCAGCTCCTGAGGTCAGAACTCACTCTGGAACAGAACAGATGAACTAGTGAAACTATGTAAAAGAGAAAGGTAAGGTGGGGTGGGGGTGGGGTGGGAAATAAAAGCAGTGTTCAATGTTTAATGCTTGTTCAACAAAATGCGTAGTCCCACACCCCTAACAGCAGCACCATTGATAACTGCTTGAGGACCCCTTCACTTACCAGAAAAGCCATAAGCAAAACCAAAGGAATATTTTAATCAGCTTTAATACTTTCACCAGGATGACTGAACTCATTTTACAAGCTTCTCTACCTACCTGTTCTCAAACTCTTTAGCATTTACAGTTCTGACAACCTAAAGCTCCGGATGCCTCACGCCAGATTACAAGTGCAATATGACATTTTAGAGCCAGCTCTGCCTACTTCAGATGGCCTTTTTCTCCTGTGCTGTGGAATAGCAAATCACACACTGAAGGAGTTTTTATTGCTGAAGAGGTGTAAATGAGAGCAAATATCACTCCTTACACACTGTCAGTGCAGCAGTGAATATACTGCTTATATCAAATAACAAAATCAGCTCTGACACAGTTCTAACCTTGCCACCCTGAGGAAAAGCAGCCTCTGCTCACTGAAGCAAGCTTTGTTACCCTTATCAATTAAGGGCTTAAAATACTCACATTTACAGAAATACAATATTTACAAGACAGCAGATAATTTCTTTCTGTAATCCTTGTCAGTCCTCAGAGTGGCACACATGCTAAAAACCCTGAGAACGGTAAGGAAGTCCAGAGGAGTAATTCTCAAGAGAGGCACATATTGTTGCTGCACTCAGTGATGAGGGCCAAGCAGTGTTGGCTTTCACACCAGTGGGATTTCATACCCTTTGAATTTAAGTGCTTTCCCTCCAGGTTCTTCTGCCATTTATTTAGTACAAGACACTCAAGTCTAGGTCCTGGCTGCATTTTTCACTTGGCAAGTCTATTTTTAATTGTTTATCAGCTTCAAAGAGCACTACTGATAAGAGGTTTGTTGGAGCTGTGGGTGCTCAGTGATACTGAGCTTTTAAAAAATATTTGGAAATTATCTCTTTTTATTTAACACTCACTCTGCAAAAATCACAAATGCTACATACAAGCCTTAACACTCACTCTGCAAAAATCACAAATGCTACATACAAGCCCTAACCAGGAAAGGGGATGCTCAGAGGATACATGGGGAGTGCTCCACTGCTAAGGGCATCTTAAGACTGCTGATGCAAGCTGCATCCTTGCCAGTTTCTGTGCTGTGCAACCCTGGAGAAGATTTCCCGAAGTTTACAAACTTCTTCATTAACATAGAAAAGCCTCAGGAGTGAAGGACTTCACCCTTCAGAAGACACTTGATACAAAATGAATACTTCCCATGGGGAATATTATCACCTCAGAAGTTTTGTTAGACACAATAGGACAATAGAGCACACTGAACGGAATGGAAGCATCTTTTTATCCACTTTGGGTTTCCTGAAATTTTGAATCAAGAAATAGTTTTCTTCCATTTTTCAAACCTAATCTTCTGCTTGGCAAATGACCAAACAGTAAAGAAAGGTGCTTTGAATAAAGATTGTACCCAAACTCTTAGGAGGGTGAAAGAGAAAATAAACCAGTAATTGCAGCTCTTTTCTACACTACAGACAACACAAACAGAGAACACAGGGATCTCTGCGGATTAGCACTGATGGTGAGTTAATGCAAGGCACAGCCAGTGCCCCTCTCTCTTTACAAGGTATTGGCTCTGATTGAGGACATTAAGTTACTGGAGGTTTTAAAGACATGTTTTGAAGCTGCTTGGACACCACTCAAGAAGTATCAACCTACTAATGTACAACCCAGGGAGCAAAGCTGCCCAGCGCTGAAAACATGCATGCTCCAAAAATGCAAGGCATTCTTGCTCTGGCCCACTCCAAGGGAATGTCCCAAAGGGAAAGCAAGTCACTTCTACTCCTTTACTGCAAAGGTGATAGCAAACGTCTGTTGAATACCCGGTGTATGGCATAAAATACCTTGCATGAATTTACATTCCATCAAATCTTTGACATATGGGCAAGGTTTGACAAGTTTGAAGGGAAACAGGCATAAACTGAAAATTTAAAATGCTCCACATGTCCATTGTTGAGCTTAGAACACATGGGAAAAAACACATCAGAAGGCTTCCAGAGCAAGAAGGTGGTTGGAATACAAGATCTACACAGCAGAACAACAGAGTTAGCTGTGAAAAGACCCAGGGGAGATCCTACTGCTATCTTCAAAGGGAAGCAAAGAGAAGATGGAACCACACTCTTGGAAGCAGAGAGTGAAACAACAAGTGCAACAACAAGTGGTCAAACATTGGAGTAGGTTGCTCAGAGATACTGTGGAAACAAAAATATTTGCTAAATACAACCCTAAATTACCTCATCTAGCATCAATGCTGGCCCTGCACTGAGCCAGTGGTTGAACCAGGGTACCACAAGAAGTCCCTTCCAACCCAAATCATTTTACAATTCTCTGGCACTACGTGAAATGAAGGATATACTTTAAACTTCACACACAAAACATTGAGACTTTTTTCCATCTATGCAGTTATAACTATGATGCTCCTATTGGTCTCAGCACTCACTTCCATACAAGTTCTAGAAGCCCTGGAACACTTCTGCAAGCTCTCAAATACTCATCAGTTCTTCAGCAAATGTACAGATGTACAGTAACTTTAGGCAATCTATTGGGACCTGGACTTTCAGAGTGGTGGACATCCAAATCCACCCAGTATTGAAGAGAACAGCATTAAGAGCACAGATACTGTGTTTCACTGTTTAGGAGACAGAGAATCACGTGTGCTATGAAGTATGAAGATCCACATCAGACAAGGCTCCTGTAGGAACTTCAGTAAGAAAAGGGGGAAGCAGTACTGACAAGAGACCTCACTACTTCTCTTTAATTTGCAGGAGAAAAACCAGGACCAGTAAGTGAATCGAAACTAACAAAAAAGGAAATATCCATCTTTGAAGTAGTAAGGGCTACTGTGTACTCTTTTCTCCACAATGTTAACAAGAAATTGTATCTCTCCAATAGGCAATAGGAAAGGTGCCAAAAGGCAGATGAAAAGTCTCCCCTGGCTGCCAGCACAGGACAGCCTGTTTCAAGAGGCAGCACAACGTACTGACCAACAACTGCACTGGATCAAGCACTTCTAACCAGGAAGAGCCAGACTGATAACACAGCAGGACAAACATTCAATGCTATCTCCCTCCTTTGAGTCTAATGGAGATGGAGAAAACATCACTAAGGATTTGTTTGCACAAGTAACTCAAAGCAGATATCTCCAAAAACATTACAGATGTCATGTCAGGCAAGTGAGACATCTAAATATTTGATAGTCGGCTCCATCATATTGTGATGGATGCTGACAAATTCTTCATGTAGATCAAAATGTTGGTAGAACAAGGAGAGGATGCAGCTGCTTCAACAGGACAAAACGATTTCCACACACACTACAGGAGCAAAGCATAAAGTAGTCTGGGATCATATAATGCTCCAGGCAGCTCAGAGTAGGCAGGAGTCAACAGCAGTCACTCTTTGGCAGGAAGGAGAGAAGAGTATTAACAAATATGGAAGGTAGGCAAGGATCAAGTAATCAATGAGTACCTTTTGAGTATTCAGTATTGCCACAGGAAGCGATAAATCTCTCTTCAAAGATCAGAAGTGGCAGTAAGTTATATACTCAGCAGGAATGCTGGATAACACTAACTTCTTCCATCCTCCAAAAAGAAAAGAAAAGAAGAAAGGTTTTAATAATCTGATAAGCTTTGACTGAAACTACTAGCCTTCAAAAATTCTTTTTTTTCCAACCTGTAATGTGGAAACTCCTGAAGTGCTTCTAAGGGGTTTTCTTGCAGTACATACTGGAAAAACAAAACTGAAGTTCAGATTGCACCTCCACTGCAAACAGTTTACACATAGGAGAAAGCCACTGGTTAAAATGTAATACTGTTAACTTATGTCATAGAATTATACAACCAGAACCAGGGGGTATTTTTAATTCAGTAGCATTTCCTGCTTTCATTTTAAATCTCTGGATGTTAGAAGTGGTTTCAAGGGAAGAACTCTGCAAATCAAATACAAGGAGACAGAAAAACTATACAAGAAGCTGAAATAATTGGCCAAAAATCACTGCTGGTTCTACTGCAGTGAAAGGCTCTTCCAGAAGCCAGTCCAGAAAAACCACGTCTCTTTCAACATTAAACAACAGGAGAATTCAACTGCCTGGACAACAATTTTAAACATACAAGCAAGTTTACTGCTCCATTTCAAAAGGGTAAAAAATGTTTACAAATAGCCAAATGCTGCTATTACTACTTGTGCTCTTAAAGCCTCTACTTACCCCAAAATATTTTGGGGATGGTTCCATAAAGGCTCAAATCAAACTTGAGGCCTCATTTTTTCCACATCGTCTTACATGCTATTGCCCTCATGAAGCAGATTCTGCTGACCAGTTTATCACCTGGGGACGCAACTGCCAACACACATGTGGAAGGAGATGGGGTCACAACAATCCTGATGCAAGCCAACTTAATTTTCTAGGGAAGCCTTGACTTTTACCTCCCTAAATGCTTTGGTGTTACTCCCAAAATAGCAAGAGTTGTAAATTTCCTAGTATAGCTCTTATCGGTAGGTTGGGAAAAAAAAGAAAAATTTTCCTTTATCCAATAGGAGCATTAAAAAAAAGCTCTACAAGGACAGATCCCTGTCCAATTAGTCCAGCAGTCTGCCTCCAAAAACTCTAGCAGGAAACACTGTGTAGGGAGAGCAGTCAGTCATGTCTGTGGTTTACCACCCTTATCCCAACACCCAGTCATGGGTTCAGGGATTTTTGCCTCTGGACCGGCTGATCCCTTTCTGAACCTACAGTATCTCCACAGTCTCTTACCAAGTTTTCCATCAACTGTGGTGTATTTGCCTAATTTTTTGCTCCTACAAGCTACAGGCTCACCACAAAACTCACTGCATCTACCCAAGAAGTTGGTCTTGTGTGAGCATGAGGAAGCACAGCAGCCAGACTGAGCACAGAGTGAGTTCTGTGAAGAATTCAAGGGGCAGCAGCAGAGTGACACCATTCACCCTCTTACAAACAAGAGAAACCAGAATTGCCAAACTCAAGCATCATGTGCTTCTGTTGAAATTACCACTCAGAGGAGCACGTGGACTAGATGCAAGTTTGCTCTCTAGCTCTGAGTTCTGAAGATTACATATTCCCACCTTCTTAACATAAGTAACACATGAAAAACACCTTAGCTTCCAGCAATCTCCACTAGAGATGCTTGGGCCATCATCAAGCTATTCACTGTTACATCCTGGAGAGCTAAGAAAGTGTTAAACACTTGTGTCAGGTCTCCACATGAGGCATTATCATAGCTTAAAATTATTGTGTTGTTTACTCCTTCTTCCACAGCTTTATGCTTCATAGTTTAATTCCTGATTAAGTCAGTATTTTAGTCAGCATCCAGTTTAAAACTAGGATCACTGCAGATAATATAATTCCACACAATACATACAAATGTAATACGTAAAATATGAGTCAATAAATAATTTTATGTAACACAAAATTTTATGGAGCTATGTTTTCTTCAGTGGATTCAAAAAAAAATCACCTTGCTTCACCCTCTGAGCATTTTCCATGCTTAGAACCAGGAAGGAAGAACTCCTTTGCTGATACAGGGATTGTCTGGGCAGCAGTGCTCGTGCCAAGGTCCTTGGGCTGCTTGGTAGGCAGCGAGCTGGACATGAGCCAGCAGCTTGTCCTGGCAGCAGAGAAGTAACATTTATTTTTCCAACAGCTCCCCAGTACCACAGCCACAGATCAGGATGTATTAGTCACAAGCCTAGACCAAGTATACCGGACACTATTTGACACATCTCCAACATGTATCAATACCTGCTTACTTTCCCCCATTCAGAAGATTTTACTGGTTTGATCATATCCTTGATTGATAAGGAAAAGTCCTAAATCTCTCTCTGTTCAAAAAGAGGGAAGGTGGTTCAAGAGAAGAGGAGGTACTATCCATTCTTTTTCTTTAGCACCCCTAGTTTATCACCAAGCCTGACCTCTCATGAATGACAGTTCTCTAAATATATATGAAACAAAAAAAGTCAGCACCTTGCAGCTGGCTGAAGCAATTTTCAGATTTTTTTTCCACAATCTTGATTCAAAGATGTTAAGACATTAAGAAATACACAACTGCTCTTCATATCAATCAATAATCACCCTCCCTGTGAAAAACTTAACCCATTTAATTTGAACTTATTGGGCCATAAATTCGTATTGTGTTTGTCAGCAAGATTAGAACAAGCTCACTAATATCCAGTATTATGTATCTGAGGACTCTCATCAAGTCACCTCAGTTTTGATGAGAAGCTGCATAGCACATGCTTAACATTTTACTGCACAGCAATACAGCTTAGTTTTCCATCAAATTGGAGATGAATCCCCTTTAACACAGTAATTTTTTTGATGGTTTTGAATGCTGAGGCCAAAACCATACGTAGGGTTTTGGGAATGACTTCATCCCATCCCACACAGGCAAGAACGTACCCTTGCTTATTCCACTAATGCATTTAAGAACTACATTAGGTTCTTTGTCACAGCATCACCTTGGAAACTCGTGTTTATGCTGTTTATTCACTGTGACTCCAAAACATAGTTCAGTCACTGCTTTCTAGGATAACATGTGCCTTGATTTAAATTCAGCTGGAATACCTTGTTCCCAGGTGCACAGCTTTACATGCAGCAGCCTTAACACACACACTGGATTGGATCTACTTCACCTGACAATCACAATGGCTGCCCTAGTGCTCACTGATTTTCCATGAACCACAAGTTTATCATGAACAAGTTTTTAAAGGCATTTTTCACCAACAAAATCATTAATGAAAACAAACTGTGACAAGCAATTACTAGTTTTTGCTGAATATCCATGGAAACTATTCACTCTTGTATACCTCCAGACTAATCCTGAACTAAATGGCATTTACTGATACTCAGTACTAATATTGATATACAGTAAGGTTGTCAACATCAAGTCCTTTAACAAAGTCAAATAATACATTTAACAAGCTCTTGTTTTCTTAAACCCTTAGTTACTGGGATTAATACTTTTATCTACTTTAACTAAATTCCGTACTAAGAATAAATGGGAGAGCTGGCAATAATGTGAACTACATGTGTGTTAACACCATGCAGAGCTAGTCAAACACCCAAGGTGGTCTGGGCACCTGCCACCCTCTCTGCACAGCACCACTTCCTGCCATGCTCATCCACTCTACCTCCTTTTAGTACTGATACATCAGCACTTCTGACCTCCTGGAATTTCACTCCTGTTCCAAAGTGCATTGGCTATAAAATATCCCTTCCAATATTGCAGTTAAAAATATTCCAGTGATGAAAAATATGCCAAGGTAAATGTCTCTCTCACCTCCCAATGTACTCTGCTGAGGGGTGGTTATACATGATTTTAAAGTTTTGGCTCGTGTTTGTTTTTTTAATATACTTTACCTGAAGATGTTTGAGACATATACAAGCTTCTAATTATGATGCATGATTAATACAGACAGAGGTGCAATTCACATACCAAACAATCTGATTTGCCTTCTGTTTTGCCAGAATTTGACAAGTTCAATGAGGTCAACAGAAATTTTCTTACAGTATGGGGAAAAAATATGCAAACCAAGATTTTTCACTATAAGATGAACTTACTTAACTCTGTCTTTATATTTGAGCAAAGCTTTCCAGTGAAACCCATGAAGCTTTAGAAATTTCATGAGTGTGCAGCTATGGCAGAAAAATAAGATGCTGCTGATAACTGACTGACATAACAATATATATCTGGGCATACTACTCGCACTAGAGAGTAAAAAAAATAGCCTGTAGTTCAGCTTGCTGCACTACTACCATTACAGAAGCCCTTGCTGGTGTCACTGGTCAGCACATCCTAACTGATCACTGTGCTTGTGCTTTTAAACACTTTCAAACGTTCCTGGCCTCACCTCTTAATACCAGCCCCACACAGCATACTGAAACCCTCAGGTAGCTGACAGTAAACTGTGGGAGGGCTTGAACTGAGGGGGTCTCCAAAAACAAACCTTTACATAAGAAATGCAACTCTATCTATGACTCAAACTTCACCTGTAGGGATAGACAGAGAATAATGCTTCGGGAGTCCATTCTATCAGAGATGTCCCCTAAGTCAATGCACGTTAACTGCGCCATTCTCGAGAGCTGTCTCTGCACTACTTCTCTTTTCACCTGTTAAGAGCCACATTGGAAGGAAATTACAATTTTATAGCTTCCAAGTTTTTATAGTACTGAGCAAAACTTCACTTTAGCTTTAATTTACATTAGACACCCAAAACGAGCTGTTCTGTATACAGTTACCTGAATGTTAACATGACCCGAAACATAAAACTCCCTACTCACCTTTTGTTTATTCTACTCTTCTTCTCAAGGTTATTTTTGTTAATCAGAAAAAACCGGATCACTCAGCTGAGCAGCAACTGTTTAGTTTTCATATTAAATACGTCTGGGATAAGTCTACCTCACTTAATTCCTAAAGAATGATGAATTATTGGAGAGAAGTGGGAGGAGCAGCAGAACAGGGTGTTTTAAATGAAATTCAAATATCCTTTAGCACCAAAAAAGCAGTATTTTCAGCTAAAGTCAGGACAGGACACAGATTCTTTTTAAGTTTCAGTAAAACACCTGAACGAACAAGGGCCACGTATGATCTGAACCATTTTTATGACCACTAAATATAACAAATAAAAAGAGAGTTTCCTGGATCTGTGTGTGTCTCTAAGACCACGTAAGTTACAGAGCAGCAGAGTTTGATACTGTATTGACTTTTCAAGGTTTAGTACAACAGAGAGTGAACTGGGCATCTGAACTAAAGCCAAATGGATGAACAGGGGTTTACAGTTAAGCAAACAAATCAGTACAGTTCAGCAAGTTAACACAAACAAAACAAGAAGTCAAAGCTTTGGTTTCTTTCAGCTCTGGTCAGTGTGTCCTCTCATGTGTGCAGGTAAAGCAGTGGCTGCTCCTTATTACACGTATTTCTAGAGCACATACAAGCACAGGAGGGAGCAGCATTTGGGATCCTAATGCTTATCATTCCCTTGAGCACTTCCTCTCTGGTAAAGAGGTAAGAGAAGCTGAAGTTGCCAGGATGGGGAATTAGGGAGTTTTTATGCAAATATAATCAATAATATATCTAAAAGAGCTAATGTACGAAAAACTGTTCAGGCAGGTCAGGGAGAGCTATCCAGAGGTCAGTAGAACCTGTTCAAGTATGAGGGATAAGTGCAAGGAATAGCCTGGCTTTGCTCCAAGAACACACAGGCCTAATAATACTCAACACATCCAACTTCCAAAAATCTTCACTAGAAAAGCAGTTCTTGGACATGAAGTCCTAGGGGGAGGAGATGAAATTAAATTCTGGAGTAGGCTCCACACAGAAATTCCTTAATAAGTTAGTAATCCCATACAATTAGATTTTTCAGGTAAATGCTGAATAAAGACAAGAATAACACAGGTCAGCTTCTGGCATTCTCAAGACACAACACTGGGAGGGCAGCAGGCGGGTATCAACCTGCAGCCCCAAGAGCTGGTGAGGATGCACGCAAATTAGATACAGATCGTAGTCAAGATCCAGCCTGCTCACATGAAAACAGCTCTTGAAATAGCTCCTTCCCTCAGTAACGCTGCAGGCACGAGTCACCAGCAAACTTAACGCTGTAGTGACAGTTCTCCAAGCTCTGTCCGAAATGGACGAGACTTGCTGTATTATTTCAGTTGCAGGGCCACTGGGGGCTACAGGAACTCGAGTTTTGCACCTTTTGCTCAGGTATTACTCCTCAAAAATATCCCACAAAGTTTCTTGAGCCTTTCTGTGCATCCTAATAGCCACTCATGCACAGTGGATGACATTAAAACTGAGCTAGCCCTACACATCCAGAAGAAAAACAAAATGGAAGTAAAAATCCATCAACCCAGGGAAAAAAAAGCAGCAAGCATTGCTTTGCCCTTATGCTAAAATTGTCCCTTCCTTCAGTTCTGCTGATGTTTTCTACACTGAAGGAAAGCGTTAGGGGGATTGTTTAAGTAAGAACAGCTTGAATACAGCGTGGAATTATTTCTTATACCCAATGGGCTTCTGAAAATTCAACATGCTCGGCAGAAGATGGATAAACTGGAGAATTCGAGACGATATTTACACACTTGCTGCACTAAAACAAAAACACATACACTGGAGGTGGTAAACAGTGTTTTAGATGCTTCTAATGACACTTCTGGAGTTTATTACCAGAATCCAGTAACTGGCCAGAGATGAGGAACAGCCATGCATGTATTTAAGAGGAGAAAGGCTCGGCAAAAAAATAGGAAGTCACAAACAGGAAAGCGAGCTCATTCTCACCAACAGGCAAGTCCTAAGGATTACACCGAACAGAGAAGGAAGCACACGACACGACAAAACCCTTCTATCTAAGTCATTTCACAAGGTTAACACAAGGCCAAATCCGATACTATACAAAGATATATTCTGAAGAAATCTAAAGTTGATGTCGAGAACAAAAAGCAAAGCGTCTGGACACAGAGCATGTGCGGTTTCCTCCTCTGCATCACAAAAAGAATCGGGTTTTGTGCTTCCCCCCCCAAGCAGCACAGACCCATGGAAGGGAGGGAATAACGCCGTCCTTTGCCATGAGATTTCAGGCCATCCCCGGGCAAGCGCCCGGCTGCGGAGGCTCGGGAGGTTCCCGGGGAGGTGCCCCGGGAGTCGGGCAGCCGGGCCAGGTCCCAGCAAGTGACACAGCTGGTCGGCGGCTCGGTGGCAGCCCAGGTGCTCCCGATCGGAGCCTGAAGCCCCGTGGGGACCCCGGGCCCGGAGTGGGGTTGCGGGGACGGGACGGGGGAGGGGGAGCGGACATAGAACGGCGGGGCCGCCGCTCTCCGGGAGCGGCGCGGGGGGTGCGGGGGGGCTGCCGGCCGGTCACCGCGGCGAGAGCGGGCGCCCCCCAGCCGTGCCCGCCCCGGTGCTGCTGCATGGCGCTGCTCAGCCTGCCTTGCAGAGGGAGCTCGAGTCCCGCTCTGCGCCTCGCAGCGCCTCTCACTCCGCCGCACACGCCAGCGCAGCGAGGCGGCGGCCGGCGGGAGCGGGACACGCAGCCGTCCCCGCGGGCAGCGCCCGGCCGGACACCGCGGCAGGACACGGGCGGCGGGCGGAGGGCGCCGGGCCGAGCCCCGCGGAGGTGCGAGGGGGGGGGGGGGGAAGCGGTGGCGGGGCGGGAGGGGAGCGGGCCCGGCGCGGCGGGGCGGGGGAGGGGGGGGAAGGAAGGGACGTGCGGGACGGGAAAGGAAGGGGGGGGGCGGCAGGCGCGGCGGGGAGGGGGCGGTAATGGGGCGGTTAATCAGCGCCGGTGGCGCGGTGGAGGAGACAAAGGAAAGAAAATGGAGTCGGGGCCGGCGGGTGGCGACGGCCGGGGAGGGAAAGGAGGGCGGGCGGCCCGGGCGGTGCCGCAGCCCAGCGCCGCGCTGTGGGGAATGGCGGCGGTGGTGGCGGCGGCGGCGCGGGGACGGTAGAGGGAGACAAAGCCCCCCTTGCTGCCCCGGCGGCGGCCGCTGCGGGGCCCCAGCCGCGCCGGAGCCCCATCGTGACACCTAGAGGCCGGAGAACGCGACTGCAAACCCCCCGCCGCCGCCGCTTACCTGCGCCCCGCGCCCCGCCGAGCTCCCTCCGGCCGCCG
>NW_024581093.1:5827471-5896677 GCF_017639235.1 Corvus kubaryi | reverse complement strand
CGCGCGGGGCAGGCTGGGAGCGGCGGGCGGGGCGGGGCGGGGCGGGGGCGGGGGGAGCGAGGGCGCGAGTCGGGCGCCAACTTCAAACGCGCGGGGCCCGCGGCGTCACCCGGCGCGCGCCTGTGCGTGCGTGCGTCAGCGCGTCACGTGCCGCCGAGGGGCGGGCGGCGGGGGGGGGCCGGAGGCAGCGCCCCTCCCTCCCCTCAGGGCAGCGCGCGCCCGGCGGGGCGGTGTGAGGGGAGCTGTGGGGACTCGCTGTGTCAGTGCTGTCCCGAGAGCCAGATAACTGCACATACCCCCGGCTCTACACGCCGCTCCTCAGCTAGAACCGCCCCCTTCTTCTCCGCCAAAACTGCCCGCTTCACCTCATCTAAAACTGCTCCCTTCGCCTTATTAAAAACTGACCCCTTCACCTCAGCAAAACTTCCAGAGCAGGAGGCTGTACCTTAGCTTCGTGGAAAGGAGCTCCTCCGGAGAAAAAGGCCACAGAGAAAGTCCGTCCTCCGTGCTGAGGAGGGACTTGCCCTGGCTGAAAGACCAAAACTTTCCTTAAGCTGGAAGAGGAGTCAATACAATCGTGAATTAATCAGCAGGAAAGTCATGGGGCAGTTTTGTAAATACCAACAAGTGACTGGAATTAGGCTCTAGAGGGGAAGCCATGTGAGCAGTGGCTGAGGGCACTTGGCTTGTTCAGCCTGGAGGATACTGAGGGCAGAGCTCCTTGTGGGCTGCAGCTTCCTCAGGAGGGGCAGCAGAGGGGCAGCACCAATGGCTGCTCTCTGTGACCAGTGACAGAACCTGGGGGAACAGCATGGAACCGTGTCAGGGGGAGTTAGGCTGCATGTTAGGAAAAGGTTCTTCACCCAGAGGGTGGCCAAGTACTGAAACAGGCTCTGCAGGGAAGTGGTCACAGCGCCAGGCCTGACAGAGTTCAAGAAGCATTTGGACAACATCAGGCACGTGGTGTGATTCTTGGGGATGTTCTGTGCATGACCAAGTTTTGGACTTGATGGTTCTTGGGTATCCCTTCCAACTCAGGAGATCCGAGGATTCTACAATTCTGTGATTTAAGATGGTGTTTGCCTGGTGGTTTTAAAGGACCTTGGGCTTGCCAGGCTCATAATCGAGTAGGACAAACCAGCTCCAGTCAGCTTCGGCGCAGCAGGAATGGTGGATGTGCTGCCAGGTGTTTAGTAGGGAGCTTCTGGGGAACTCAGAAAGGTTGATTTCCATCAGAAATTAGACACCATGGTGTTTTATGTCCACATTTTCCCCAAAAGGTGAAAAGAGCCATGGCACCCTTGGTGAGATGCATGAATTTATGTGACAATACAGAGGGGCTTGCCTGTCTTTCATTTTCTGCAGTTCCCTGGGTTGCTGAATCTGCTGGGTTTAACATATTTTCTCATCTCCAGCAGTGTTGTAGCAGACCCAGAGCTGATTGACAGGCAAGCTGAGGAGAGGAGAATTCTATGAGCTCATTCTGCATCCTCTTGGTATTTTCTTACCGTAATGTGAAATGGAGCAAGAATAATGGGTTAAAATATTAATACTGCAAAAATCAGACACATTGGAAGGAAGCTGCGTTCTTTTGTTCCTTTTACTCTCCTATCAGTCCCTGGAAGACAATATGGCCAGGAATTCAGAGAGAAATCTAAGTGTAAAGAAACCTCAACACAAACCTGTGGTGGTAGAACTAAAGAGTTTTAAGGCTGTTACAGTTGAAATCCATGTCAAAAATCTTGCCTCAAATTTGTGCCTCTTGAGATATCACTGCAGGTTGGGGTAAAAGCTGTTCAACAGCTTAAGCTTTACCACAACCTGCTTAACGAGTGACAAACCCATCAGAAAAACATTAGCATACATTAGCATGTGTAAACTGTGCCCTTGCATCCTGGTATGAATAATGCTGATGACTTGCTGAGCTGTGCTGTGGAGAGAAGGGTCCCTCTGCCAGGGGAGTTGGGCTGAGAGTGAGATCAGGCCCTGATGCGGCTTTACGGGTTTCTCCTGCCTAAGCCTAAGCTGTCTCAAGTCCTTGCAAAGCAGCAGAGCGCAGTGGGCTGCGTTCTGAGCACCGATACTCCTTTGGGAGTTGTTGACAACGCAGAGCAAGTTTCCTTCTCAGGATCATGACACCAAGATAAGTCCATTAGCCCGTTTCAGTGGGGCATTGGCAGCTTACTGAGGGGCCAGAGGGGATGATCTGTGTGGATGCAGCCTTGGCTGAAGGAGAAATAAATTATCTACAAAGCAATGGTAAAAAGTGGCCATTAATTATGAGAGGTGACACAACCGTGAGCTCCGGGGTCTTCATTGCATGAGAAATTTGAATCATCAAAAGAGAATATCCTGAATTTGAAGGAACCTCATAATGATCTTTGAGTCCATTGTTAGACAATCAAAAGCTTTGCTAAAATTAAAAAACCAAAAAACACTCCCATGGCCTTCCCTTTGGCCACTAGATGAGTTGGTGTAGAAGGAAATTAAGTCAGCACAGCACAAAGTATCTGCTCAGAACATTTCTGTAGTGTGAATTTTAAAAAAATCATTTATATTCTAAACTGTCAAGCCATCAATTCTCATGCTGTAATTTTTGGGAGAATGGCGTATCTTTCGTCTGTAGCCATGAATCCTGCTTTAAGCTCAAAATTTAGCTCAGGCACGAATCAAAATGGAGAGGAGCAGTGGCTGTGTGTAAAACTGCCTCTTGTGCTGCTTTAAATACTCAGCCAGGGCACGGCTGTAAAATGGATGCTAATGATCCCTCTGCCTTTTGTTTGAGCCATCCTATGGCAAACGGTCGCATCTTTCTAGTAGGAATGTCGCTGCTTAGGAAGCAGAAGTTTTTTTCCTGGCAAACACCTGTTCCTGGACTTCTCCTACCAAAAGTGTCCTGGACCGTCCACCAGCGAGTGCTGGGGGTCTCCCCTACTGATCCTGGTTTTCCTCACTTGGAGGCGCTTGTGAGCTGATAGGCAGGGAATTCAAATCCCCAGCTTCAGTGAATGCTTATCTGTGAGTGCTCCTGAGTATCAGCCTCTGAGCCTGTCCAAATAGACCGCTAGAGGCAGATGCTCCTTCTAGAAAAGTTGCCTGAGTGAGGCCTTTCCCAGAGAGACACCTTGCCCATGAGCAGAATGGAAAGAACTGAAGCCAAGGAGCTTCTGACCACCTTGCTGTGGCCTCGGGTGGGCTCACCCTTCTCATTCCAACTGCGCTTCCATCACCTTCACAATCCCTCAGGAGTCACCACTCCTCTCAGCTCTAAGGAAGACAGTAGTCGAGCTTGAGAGCATTAAATTAAGTTTTGAAGGCACCATTTCGTCTCTCTATGAAACAAGGCCCCAGCTGTCACCCCAGGAGTGGTCCTTGGAGAACAAGCCCATACAGATGTGCCTGACAGACCTGCAAGGAACGTGTTAGTGCTCACGAGGAGGCTGCTGCTTTACTGTGGTTCAGCTCAGGCTGCTTAGCTGTTCCAATCATCTCTAAGTGCCCCAGTGAGTGCCTTGGAAACATGATTTCACACAAGCCTGGGATAAGGTGGGAGGTCCAACTGCAAGACTGCTCAGACTGGAGAGTCATAAACTACAACCCCCCAAAAATGACTTGGCATCAAGATTTAAGTGATTTCTAACACAAGGGCTGATTGGAGCATGTGCCACAAAGTGGCAGCGACTGCTTGGGGTCATTCTGGCTGGTGGCTGCTCCTGGTGTCAAACCCGGGCAGCTGCACCAGCCTAGATGCTGTGCAAGAGGAGGGAGCATTGTGCTGATGGTCTTCAGGGGCTCCTCAGGACACTTTCTTGAGACTGGCAGGTAAAAAGCGATACTGCAGAGTGCTCCAGGATCCATATGTACCCTTCCAATAAAAAGAAAAAAAAAGCAAAACCAGCAGTAAATGGGGAAAAGGAACATCTTCCCCAAGTCAGAACACATGGATAATTTAACTGTGACACAGACACCCTCCCACGGGCTGCAGCTCCTACAAGAAAAGCAAGTAGCTGCTGAGCACAAGCACGTCCGTACGGGAGTGGGATGTTTTAAGTGCTGACACAGATTTGGCTGACAAACGCGGTGCTGGCACACTGTCTCCTTTGAAATAACAAATGCTGCTGAAAAACGTGCTCTGCGCTGCTGTGTCTGTCCCCGTGTGCTGTGAAAGTGGCTCCCAGGGAGTTCACCCATGAAGCGGAGAGATCCAAAAATCAAGACCTTTTGTTTGAAGTTCAGTCCTGTGAAAATGGCAGTCCTGCAGTTCCAGGTGACCTGGTGGTGTCCATAGGGCAGAGGTCTTTGGCAACGCCAGCATAGACCCATTCAGAGCAAGGGTCTGGGTGATAGATTCCTAAGTCAATCTGTTTGAGGTTTCTTCCCACATGTTCTTACAGCCACATAAATAATGGGATTATGCCTTGCAATTCCAGGAGCAGAGTCATTTTGTCCTGGCCTGCAGCTCCCTGCTTACCCTGACAGAAGTCTGCTTTCCTCCTCTGATCTCTACAGTCAAGGTGTAGTTTATCTCGGAAAGTGGAATTGTGCTGCAGGGAGGGGACGAGGTTTTGGCAGGGCAAGGAGAACACCCAGGTAGGTGAGTGAATTAAATTCATGGCTTTGGCCACTGAGGCACTGGGCTGGTTTTATTTCCAGCAGTTATTGAAAGGGGAAAAGAAACCAAACCAAACCAAACGTGTGAGAGGGCTGGGCCACTTTCCACCTCTCAGGTGTTTTTGTCTGCAGTTGCATGTGCCAGCTGGGACCCGCATCCCTCATCTCTTGCTGCCTGAAGCTGACAGTGTGATGCAGTGCTTTGGGAAGAGCACTGCGCTTCCCTCCTGGGGCTTGTCCAGCCCCAAAAGCAGGTGGAAGGCTATGGGATAAGTTATGCAGCAGTGTCCCCTGGTTACCCCCTTCCCGCAATCCCATCTGCAAGGTAAAACTGCATCCAAAAGTGGTTATGCTGAGGGGGTGTCCCAGATGGGATCACATGTACCACGACATGCTACATTCTGCCTGAGCCAGCCCCAAAAAGCTCTGCTACAGTGAGGAAGAAGGAAGTAAAGGCTGTAACCTCCGGGGACGTGCTTAGAAACCCTGGGAAGCACCGATGGATAGGCCCTGCTTGGCCTGGGGACTATAAATCCTCAGCTCCGCTGGAGCTGGCAGTGCCCCTGCTCTGGCACGAGTGGCTGGCAGCACTGGGGGGATGTCTCTGCCTCTGCTGCATTTTGGGGGCATCTTTGTGGCTCTAAACTACTCCCAGGACCATACCAACCACTAAGATGATTAAGGGATTGGAGCAGCTGTCATGAGAGCTGGGACTGTTAAGCTTGGAAAATTAAGGCTTGGGAGGAGGGTTCTTGTCCATGTCTATTAATACCTGGCAGAGGGTAAAGAATCATAGAATAGTAAGGTTGGAATGGACCACTGTGGGTCATCTGGTCCAACCTCTCTGCTTAAGCAGGGCCATCCTAGAGGGCATTGGACAGAATTGTGTCCAGATGTTTTTTTAATACCTCCAGTGAGGGAGACTCCACACCCTCTCTGGGCAACCTGTTCCTTTGTGTGGTCACCCGCATGGGGAAGAAGTTCTTCCTCGTTTTCAGGTGGAGCTTCATGGGAATCAGTTTCTGCCCATTGCATCTTGCCCTATTGCTGGAAAACACTGAGCAGAGCCTGATCGTTCCTCTGGCACCCTCCCTGCAGATACTGACAGACACTGATGAGGTCCCCTCTCAGTTATAACTTCTTGAGGCTGAGCAGCTCCAGCTCCCTCAATCTTTCCTCCTAAGAGAGATGCTCCAGTCCCTTAATCATCTTTGTATCCCTCTGTTGGATCTGCTGCAGGAGCTCCATGTTTCTCTTGTACTGAGGAGCCCAGAACTAGACACAGCACTCCAGATGTGGCCTCACTAGGGCTGGAGGGGCAGGATCAGTTCCCTTGACCTGCTGCCAATGCTCTTCCAAATCCATCCCAGGATACCGTTGGCCTTCTTGGCTCCCAGGGCACACTGCTGGCTAAGGGACAGCTTATTGTCCACCAGAACTCCCTGGTCCTTCTCTGCAGAGCTGCTTCCCGGTGGCTTGGCCCCCATCAGGTACTGGTGCATGGAGTTAATCTTCCCCAGGTGCACCATCATAGTGAATGTTCAGGGATTTAAATCAGCAGAAGGTGATGGGCGGGCTTTGAGAAGAGGAAGGCAAATGATACAAGCTTAAATAAAAATCACCAGTGAAACCACAGAGACACATCACAGAAAGAGGGGAAGCAGTCCTGGGGGCCCCCAGCCCCGTGGTGACACCATGCAAGGTGTAGGAGCAAGGGCTGCAGCAGCCCCACTGCATGATGCAGGCAGAAATCTCCAGGGTCCCCCCTTTCTGCCCAGCCCATCTGGAGGTGGCACAAGACCAAACACTCTGCCATGCACTTTGTAGCCCGATGCCGCCTCCTCCTCGGTGGGGCGGAAGGCTCCGTGTCACCAGCCACATGCTGCCAAGGCCACTGAACTCACGAAATTTAATCAAAGCAGTGAGAACCAATCGTGTTGTGAGTGTCAGGGAGGTGGCCCCCACCATGCTGCTGCCTCTGTCACAGCCACCAAGAGGGCAAAGTTCCTGGGAGAGCCAGAGGAAACAGTGCTTCCTTCCCAGCAAGCTTCCAACAATCCAGCAGCTCATCAGGGCCGAGGAGCTGCACAGGAGGGGCACAAAAACCTCCAAAAAACCCCCAGCCCTCAGGAAGAGGGACAAGCAGCAAGAGGGGACACAGAGAGCAGCCTCCCTTCCAGCCCAGTGGTGTGTCCCCTACACAGCAAGGTGGGGACAGCAGATATCCTGGGACAAGGCACAGCCAGTGAGGCAGAGCAGCTCACAGGGTGGTTTAGCATTCCCTGTCACACCCATCCGGTGCGGGGACATTTGGGAACATGGCTTGGCCACCATAGCTGCCGGCTGCAATCTGCTTCCAGTGCTGGACATGGGTCCTTACTGGTCCAAACTTGAAGCAGGGCCTAGTTAACCAACAGCAGCTGGAGATGGGGAACATATGGATTTGCACACATAGTAGGGCTGTCTCCATTCCCAGGGCAGCCCTGGTTTCAGTGGCCCCCATCCTGTGTCACCACCTCGTACCATCTTGGGTGATGCATCCCATGCCCAGCAGCCAAATTTTGGCAACATTTGGCTGAGTTGCAGGGCAGGGAAATGCCAAAAATCACAATTATTTCCCATTACATCCCCTGTCATCCTCCAGGCAGCTATGCTGACACCCAACTTGCCCTGCCCCAGAGCACTGGGGCCAAAGAAACACCCTCACAGCGACACCAACACTCTTTAAAGGTTTGTTTTTATTTCTGGTTTAAAATCAAAATTAGTCATTCTCTGTAATTACATTATATATAGATTTATAGAGACATTATAGAAAAGAATTTTTTGCTTTTGTTTTTCTGCAAAAATCTGTAAATAAAAAATAAAATAAAACAAACAAAAAAAAGGTGGCAGCTTCTGTCCATCCATCTGTCCGTCCCTCTATCACTCCTCCTGCCCCTGCCCTCCACAGCACTTCCCAACAGGCCAGGAAAGGCTCTGGGCTGAGGCCACATCTCACTACACTCCCTACAGCCACAAGCCAGGGAGGGACAGGAGCATGTGGAGCTGGAAAGAAGAAACGCCAGCAGAATATATTAATATCTCATATTTCATTTTATTTAAGTCCTGGGGACTCCAGGTGGCAGAGGGCAGCAGTCCCCATGGCCCTGGCAGCTCCTGGAAAGAAACAGCGAGGTTTCCAAAGTGCAGGTCCTTCCGGGACAGGGCGCGTGCCCTCGAGCGAGAGGAAGGCAAGAGGAGGCAGAGAAATCCAGTACCTCTCCCCGCCGCCCCAGTGCCGGCAGCTGTAGCCGGCGAGGGGGGCAGGAAGGGTGGGCTCCCTGGGTATTTTAAATAGCGATCAGAGGGTGGGATGTGCAGCGAGCCCCCTGCCCAGTGGTGCGGAGGTGGCACCTGTGGGGCCGGTGGCCAGGGACAGGGAAGCGGTGCTCCGTAAGGCAGTGTGCAGCCGTGGCGAGCTGCCGGCGGGCGGGGTAATACTGTGATGTGGTGCTGAGAGCGGGAGCTGCCGGGTCCCCAGTCCGTGCAAGCCCGGGCGGCCCAGCGGTGCCTTTGCCCTCAGAGATGGCAGGTGGGTGTGCGTGGATCTCAGAAAGCTGTACTGGCCATGCTGGCTGGTGCAAAGATCCGCGGGAGGCTGTCCAGGGTCTCCTCCAGTCGCCGGTGAGCTGATTTACCATCTTCCCCTGCAAGTAAACGTCATGGTCAGTGATCCAAACTGTGTAAGTTCTGTCCCCTGCCCATCCCTGGCCACCTACCCTGGCCTTTCCAGGGAAGCATGCCTAACACCTGGCAGAGCTGAGCCTGCGTGCTATGGCCACAGCACGGAAACCTCTCGTTCTCCTTAGCATGCCCCTGGGCAGGTCCCAGCTGGGATCTGGATCAAAAAGTCCCCAGAGCTCCTGATTCAGAGGCTGCAAATCCTGTTCTCAGCTGCCCACGCGGGGCAGGGATAACCCGTGTTTGGGCTGCAGGAGTGTTGGCTTGTGGAGAGCCCCACTTGGGGCCAAGGGACCACTGCTCAGGGCTGTGCCAGCTCCAGTGGTTCCAACAGCTGTGCACATCTGCATGCACTGGCATTGGGGTCCCAAGGGCTCCCCCGGGACCCCCAGGCACACACAGGGATGCACACATCCACGCTACAGGCTCACTCTGAGCTCTGCCCACAAATCTGCCTGCAGCAGCCATCCCCAGCAAGAGGTGGTGACATGGACAATCTGCTGGGACATAGGACACAAGGCATCTACATGTGTCAGGGTGCCAGTGGGATGTGCACTATCAACAACCAAGACACACAGACTCCAAAACGTGACACAGCTGACAGGCTCTAAGACGGAGACATTCGTGAGCAAAGCGGCCAGAGCAGGGACAAGGGGGACAAGGACAGCTCACGTGTCCCAACCTGTGCAGCAGCTGCCGCGATCTGGAGGCCTAGAAACCCACTCAGATGGTTCTCTCAGGGCCATCTAGCAAATAATAAATAACAACCAGGCTTAGTGCTGTGGCTACAGGATGCCTGGCCCTCACTGCCAGCTTGCTCTTGCCTGGCAGAGCTTGGAGCATGATGAACCAGAGTGCGTGGGGTAGGCAGGGACCAGCCACAGAGCCCCATCTCCCATGGGCACTGCTGGCACCAGGAGATGCCACTTGGGATGCTGTGGGTGAGGAGCAAGCAGAGAAGCAGTGGGACACTCACCGCACAGCATCAGGCTCTGCTTGGCTGCCTCCCGCACAGGCTCTTTGTCGGTTTGGCACAGGTAAACCAGCTGCTCGATGCTCTCCTTGGCCTGCAGGAGAAGGGACAAGGAGAGGAGGTTTGAGTGTCAGGGGTGGAGCAGGAACACAGTCAGATGGGGAAGGCAGTACAGGGCATTGCAGCCCCATGGTCCAGAAAAGCCCCTCATCCTCTTTCTTCCCTCCTTTTTCCTTCCTGCTCTGCCCCTGCCTGCTGCTACAGCACATTTGGGGCATCCCCAGCTCTTCTCTCCCAGGAGCAGGAGGCTGTGCAGGTGTGTCCAGAGTCACCAGCCACGTGTTTCCTCTTCCTCTGGAACATGCAGCCCTGCTGCCCCCTCCCTACATCCCTCACCTTCAAGCAGCCCAGCGCCGCACACCCTGCCACACGTGTCTGCACCTCCTCATCCTCCAGCTGCTCCAGGAAGCACACGAGGGCCTGGGGGAGATAGGGGAGTCAGTGCCACCATCCGCAGCAGAGCCGGGGGCAGCCCCCCGGGGGCTGTGGCACCAGCCCACCTCGTCCCTGGCTTGCCCAGCACGTACCCGTTGGCGGAAGCGGGGGTTTTCCGCCAGGCTGCGGAGCTGGGCTGACACGGCGCTCACCACCTTGCTGTTGCCCTCCACGAGGAGCAGGCTCAGTGCCTTCAGTCCCTCCTTCTTCAGGCGGCCCTCGGGCACGCGCTTCAGGGCACGCAGCACCACATCCTGGTCGTCTGAGTTGAGGTTCTGCGCCAGCAGCGCTGCGGGAAGCCATCAGCTCAGCCAAGGTGTGGAGAGTCACATGGCACTGCCCCCACGCCCCTGCCACCCATCCCTGGGCACCCCGGATCCATGCTGGGCAGAGGGGGCCCCACGCAGGGTGCCAATGCATGGAGTTGCTCCCCAAGACACTGGGGACCTACAGCAAGGATATGGGAAGGCAGCATGGGACTGGGCTGCACTCTGGATCAGACTTGCCCACCCCAAGGATGGCTGAGCCTCTGGGTGGTGCCCCAGAATGGTCATGGCACTGCTGCAGGGTGATCAGTCACTATGGTGATACTCTGGCACCCCATCCCAGGGCTTAAGGAGGGTGGGAGGACACCCACCTTCCTCTGCCAGCTCCATCATGTAGGTGTCAAGCACCAGGGCACCAAGTGACTCAAAGTGGCTCCAGTACTGGAAGATGGTGACCTGCTCGCTCTGGGCGCTGCCGGGCCGCCGGGGCAGCCGCCGATTCAGCACGTCCTCCACCAGTTTCACACACACTGTGGGAACGAATCAGGATCAGGGTGTGCAGCAGCCATGGTCACCCCTCTGTGGAGCTCCTGGCACCCATATCCTCCCACTCATGGTCACTGAGTGAGACTGACAGCTCCCCAAACACCCCTGGGCACCCACTCACCAGCATCAGCCAAACCAGGGTGCTGCTCGCTGATGGGAGCTGCATACTGGGCACTGAGCACCTGCAGGAACCGCTCTACGGGGCAGGTGTAGACATTGGGCACTTCCACACAGAGGTCCCAAAGGGGCAGCACGCCCTCCTTCCGTGTCGAGAACTGCACCACTGTGGGAACAGGCACTGTCAGACCTCCCCAAGGCCATGGCAGCAGGCGGGTGACTCCTGCCCTCTGTCTGGCATGGTCCCTCACTGCCCAGCCATGCCCACGAGTGGACACAGGTTTCACACAGCCTCCAGGGTGGCACAGAGGGTCCCCTCAGCTGTCTCTTTACCGTCAGCAGCTGAGGTGGCTGCTCCTGCGCGCTCCTCCGTCAGCTGGCACACGATCTCCAGCACCTGCGACTCCCGCAGCAGCCTGTCCAGGGCATACATCTCCTGGCACCGCAGGGGACCGAAGGTGCCCAGCTTCTGCAAGGCACAGCCAAACCAGGGACTTCAGTGACAGAGCTCACTGCCCACATCACAGCCTTCAGGCTGCAGCAAGACCCCCTTCAAGGGCTCACATACAGCCCACCCTAGGGTGTCTCCTGCTGCCATATCCCACCCTGGTCCTCACCAGCAGCAGGCTGTTGCAGTTGTTAAGGTGAAGCACCAGAGCCTTATCCAGGAACTCATTGCCGGTGCTCATGGGGTCAGTGCTGGCCTCAGAACCACTGCACATTCCAGTGTCATCTGCCCCCATCTCGCCAGCGCTGGGGGCCCTGGTGCCACGCAGGGGTCTGCCAGCCCTCCTGCAAGCCAGGGAGAGATCAAGGCAGTGGATCAGCAGAGGACACCTGGACCTGCCCCTTCCCCACCCACAGGGCAGAGGATAAGTCCCAGGGGCACAGGGGCTGCCTCCAGCCCACCCCTCACAGAGAGCTGCAGGGTGCTACCAGAAGGACCGGGTACTTTCTGGATGTTCCCTAAGCTGTGAGGAACAGGTCTAAATATGCTTAGGCACCCTGGCAGAGCTGAACATCCCCCATTCCAACTGCCCCAAGGCCATCTCCTGCCCTGTGCCCCATCCTATGAGCCCCACTGTGCACCTCTCATCTTGGAGAGGCTCCTCCTCAGAGCCCTCTGAGTCCTCCATGTCGGAGGTGTTGAGGAAGCTGAAGCTCTCCAGCGCGTGCTCCACTGTCAGGCTGATGCTGGAGGCCCGGCTGAGGAAGATGCCTTGCTTCTGCTGTGGAGGAAGGCATGGTGGAGTTGAATCCTGGCTCACCAGCCAAGATTGCCCTGCCACCCACATTACCAGGCTATGCCATCAGGGATGGCCCCATCACCACCATCCCTGGGCACTGCCAGCAGGGATGGCCCCATCCCCATCACCCCTGGGCACTGCCAGCAGGGATGGTCTTGTCTCCATTGTCTCAGAGCACTGCCACAATGGCTGTCCCTGTCCCCATCATCTCCAGGCATTGCCAGCCAAGATGACCCTGTCACCCTTGCCCCGTGACACAGCTGGGAGCCCCTCACCAGCAGCATCTCCTCCAGACGTTTGAGCTCTCGTTCAAGGGGCTGCAGCTCCGGGAACTGTCCCCGATAGTCATCCAGAGCTGAGCCCAGAAGGCCAATTGCCTCCTCCAGACCTGAATCCACCATCTTCCCCCGCAGCACCTCAGGGATGCTGGTGGGCTGTGGTGGGGTTGGGACGGGCCTCTCTTCTGCAGAGGCTTGTGCCAGTGCTGTGGGGGTCCCGGTGCCATAGTCACTCTGTGCTGGTGCCTGGCTCTGCACTGGCTCGGCCCTGCCAGCCTCCTCCTCGCAGGAGATGGCCCATGCCACAGAGGCACGGGGCTTGGCCTCAGTGGCCCTGTCCTGCCCTGCCACAGCAGCTGCCACTGCAGCACCAGGGTCTGCGTCTTGCTCGCCCATCCCTGTGTCCTCTGGGCTGGGTGCGGGCTCCCAAGAGCTCTCCGCAGTCTTGACCTCCATTGTGGCATCCACGCTGGCCTCGCTGATGTGGCTCAGAGTCCGGGAGTAGGGCACATGCCCGTTGGCCACTGTCTCCTTCTTACGGCTGCCTGGCTCCTCCGGCTGGCTCCCAGCAGAGGGGACACTGCTGCCACTGGCCCCAAGCACGGCATCAGCCTCCTCTGGTTGCTGGGAGAAGGAGATCTCGATGGCGGGGGCGGAGGCCTGCACCTCGGGCTGCACGATGGGCTTGTGTGTGGCATGGCGGGCGCTGCCGGACAGCTGGGGGCTGGAGGAGTCGTCCGAGGACTCAGAGGAGATGGACCAGGCTGTGCCATTCTCCAGCTCCTCCTGGCGCCGCAGCATGTTCTGGAGAGGGGGAGAATGGTGTCAGCTGAGACCCTGCTCCTGCTTCCCCTGCTCCTCCAGCTGTCTGCGTGTCAAGCAGGGGCAGGATCGATCTGAGCTGGAGGGCACTGAGGCTGCCATGGCTCTGCTGGCACAGCAGGATGGTCAGCAAGCACTTGGCAGATTCCAGCTCTCAATCCCACCCCATGCCAGCAGGCAATCCAGCTCCCCATGACCAGCCCCATATGTCCTGGAGCCTTGGGGTGCCAGCGGCCCCCTAGCACAGTGGGATACAACACATGGAGCCAAGGACACCACCCACCATGGCTGCAAGGACAGCAACAGCTCCAGCACCAGCTTGTGGGGACACCACTGGCCACCACACCAACTTTGTGGGTCACCATCACTGAACTGGTGCCACGCCAATTCCACATTAGTCACACCAGCACCATGACAGCATCACACAAGTGCCACGCCAGCACTGCCACACCAGCACCATCTCACCAGCACCATCACCAGCACCACACCAATGCCACCAGCACGGGGACACGGAGAAGCTGTGTACTCACTAGTGCCCAGCTCTTGCATGGGGGTGAACCCAGGCTTCCCTAGCTTGGGGACTAGCTCTGCAGGACCAGCCAGACCCAGCCTGGCAGGATCAGGCCTTTGGGCATCAGCAAGGGAGAGTAGGAGACAAGGAGTGGCTACAGCTACTGCAGGATGGCCACAGCGCTGGGCTAAGCTACTGGCCTGCTCCAGCCCTGCACTTACGCGGCCCTGCTGCGGCCATCTCCCGAGCTCGGCCGAGGAGACATCGCCGCAGGAGCAGCTCTGAGACAGCTTCTCGAAGAGTGTCTCCCGAAAGATGTCCAGCAAGGACCAGCCACGCTTGTCAGCCGCCCGCTCCGGGCTCTTGGGCAGAGAGAAGAGGAGCTGTGAACGTGGGAGGGAGGAGCATGTGCCGGTACTGGGGAGTCCTGGTGGGATGGCTGGAGAGGAAGGAGCTGCCTACCCGTCCCTGAGCTGTGCCACCCTCTGAGACGTTGCCTAGGCACATCCCTGTGAGGATCCCTCCACTGGCCATGTCTCCTGAGCAGCCCTGCCTGGTGCACACTTACATAGAATGCCTGTTCCCGCAGGGACGGCGTGTCAGGGGGACTCTGGTTGTAGGTGGAGAACCTCTTGTTCACCGTGGAAGCCTTGTTGACACTGCTGGCTGCCGAGGGCTGGTCGTCCTTGTCGAAGGGGCTGGGGAGGACAGCAGGGAGGTGAGGGGTGTGCACCAGCCTGGGGGGTCTCAAGACACCAGGACTCCCTCCAGTACAGCTCTGGTTTTCCATAATTACGGCCCAGTTTTGGGACAGGAGACAGCCTGGGGTGGGCCATCTCTTGCCATTCCATGCTGGGCATCCCCAGCACTGCCATGTGCCACCAGCAATGCCTGCTGAGGTACTCACTTCCAGGTCACCTCCAGGCTGAGTTTGAGGGTGCCCAGGTCGTTGATATCCACAGCCACTACCTGGGGCAGAGCCGCAAAGAGGTCCTTGGTCTCACAGGACACATTGCCCACCACAACGTGGTTGGCCAGGCTCTTTAGCTCTGTCACCTGGAGGAGGAGAGGAAGGAAAGGAGGAGATAAAGCCATGGGCCAGTGAGTGTGAGGTTTAGGCAAGGTGCTGGAGGGAAGCTCAGGGAAGTGGTGGAATCACAATCCCTGAAAGTGTTCAGAAAACATGTGAATGTGGCACTTGGGGACATAGCTTAATGGTGGGATCGGCAGTGCTGGTTAATAGTTGGACTTGATGAGCACAGAGGTCTTTTCCAACCTAAATGACTCTACAATGCAGGAGGATAGCTGGCCCACCCATCCCTGCCCTTTTCTGCACTGTACCTTGATGGAGAGGAACTCGGTGACGAGGGGCAAGAAAACCATTTCCTCGCTGTCCCACACCTGCTTGCTGTTCACCTCAATGCGCCCTCGCAGCTTCCACCGCTGCCGTCCGTACTTCATGAAGATCTGGGGATGCAGAGGTGTGGGTATAGGGGAGACATGACCCCAAGGTGATGGGTGCTCTCTGTATGTCCCCAGGCATGGCCATTGACCCATGCCACCCACCACCACCCACCACCACCCTGCAACATGCCCTCCACGCCAGCACCCACCTACACCCCTGAGACACCCCAAGGACAACAGGGCAGAGGAAGAGCAGAACCCAACCCATATGGTCCCACCAACCTCATACTGGTCACCAGCACAAAGCCGGGCAAAGCCTGCCAGTCCTGCAAGAGAAGGCAGAGGGGCGTCAGCAGGCAGCAGGCAGGCAGGCAGGCAGCAGGACAGGGATGGAGCAGGACATGGTACCTTTCATCCGGATGTGGAACTCGCCCAGCTGGCTCTCCAGCTCATTCTCCAACAGACACATGTTCTGGGAACAGACAGACAGATGGACAGGACCCATCAGCAGCCATCCATGGACTCAGCACCCTGCCAGCCCACCCTAGCCAGGTGTCTCACCTCTGTGTACTCCTTGTAGCCCTTGCTGGCCTCGGCCAGGCTCTCGCGTGCCTCCCGGCTGCCCGGCGAGCCCGTGCTGTAAGCCTTGACCATGTTGTGGGCTCCATCGCGGAGCCGCCGCTGGATGCAGTAAGCCTCATACAGCTCATCTATCTGCAAGGACAGGCCCGAGCTGTGGTGAGGGGCAGGGCTGGGGACAGCACGGCCACCCCAGCACCGCCCCAACTCTCACCTTGCTGGCGTGAAACTCCAGGCGACGCAGGAAGCGCTCGATTGACTTCACTTGCTGGAAAAGCAGAGAAGATGGTGTGAGCAGCAGTGCAGCCCCTCTGTGGAGCAGCCACAGGTCAGGATGTGCCCTCTGTGTCCCCTGTCCTGAGGCTGGGGTGGGTCCTGGTCACCAGCCCTGCCTGGGAGGTGCAGGGTGGCAGCCAGTGGGAAGCACCCATGTGCTGCAGCCTCCTCCAGACTCCCCTGCTCCAGAAGGCCCTCCAGGAGCCAAGCCAGGCTCCAGGGTGCTTTTTTGTCCCAGCCTCTGAGCTAACCCAAGCCCTGCACTCACTAACAACAGCTTTTGTTTGCCTCAAAGGGGTTACAAGACCATCTCTCCTTATGCCCCACCCAGGGCCACTCTGCCCACAGAGCCCCAGTCCCTCTCCTTCCCAGAGGACAAGGCAGCAGGGCAGTGCTAGCGGAGCAGGGCTGGCAGTAGCACATCCCAGGCACAAGGAAGGGGAATACAAGGGGGACAAGACACTGATCCCGCTTACCTTATCCAGATCGTAGAGAAAACCCTGGAGGAGAGATGAGAGGGATAAGACGTAGCACAAAGCCAGCTCTGCCCACCCAAAGAAGACCCAGCACATGGCACCCACCACCCATAGCACAGCAGTGGGACATGCAGCACCCAGCCAGGGCTGGGGAGTGCATGACAGAGGGACAGGAGCCCCAACACCAGAGCCTGGGCTGGCCCCTACAACCCCACAGAAACAGGCTCTGCCCCAGGTACAGATGGACCATGAGTTGCCCCAGCTGTGCCCACAACCCCGGCTGTCTACCCAAAGCACCACTCCCCATAAGGCTCTTCCCAAGTGGCACTCACCAGGCGTGAATTCCTCTTGGACTCACGGATCTGTGTGCTGAGCTTCTCCAGTTCCAGCTGGTGCACCTCCAGGTAGGCTCTGGGGGCAACCACACCATGGGGGTCAGGTTGGGACACTGTGTCCAGGACTTCTGCTCCCCACAGCCCACACCAACCCAACACATGTGGCAACATATCCCCACTCCCTGTTCCAGGACCCAGTTGTGGGAACCCATATATGCCTCTACACGGGATGTGGTGGGATGTGGGACCCCACACAATCTGGGACCCCAAGGCAATGTGCCCAAGAGACCTGCCATGTCTATGCCTGGTGAGAGCAGAGAGCTCCCAACCCCAACCCATGTCACAAGCTGTCTCCATGCCCCTCAGGAGCTCCCTGCCTCCACCCACCCAGCACTTACGTCAGGCCCTTCTTGAGAGCTTCGTACACCTCGTCCAGGCGGTTGGGCTGAGGCACCTTGGGTGGTGGGGACTTGTGGGACATTGAGAACATCCTACTGACCCTGGAGCCAGTCTTGCGGGAGACAGTGGGGGTGAAAGCTGAGAGATTCCTGGGGAGAGAGGCTGGGATCAGCACGCAGCGCCAGGGTCTTTCTGGATGCCCCAGCCAGCCTGTCTGGAGACAAGGGTGATTTCTGGGATGGAGGCCAGGTCCACTGGGACCTGCCTGGCCCTCCCAGGACTCCCTGGAAGCCATTCTAAGTGTCCAGCAGGGCTGGAAGACACAGAGCCATGAGACTGGGCAGCACTGCTTGCACCACATGCCTGCAGCCCCCTGACAATGCATTTGGCTGCCCCAAAGCCATGGGAAAGACAAGGAGAAACCCAAAAATGTGGAGATGGAGAAGAGCAGGGAGGCAACATTGTCCCAGTGGGGTCCAGGAGTTTGGCTGTGATGTAGCCTCTGCGGAGGTGGAGGGTTCCTGGTGCCAGCTGGGGGGAGCCAAGGCAAACAGAGATAGCACCAGCTGGAGTCAGGCTAAATTCCTGGAGTGCCTCTGGGGACATCTCCAGACCTTGTTGGCCTCGAATGGGGCCATGCTGGGCTCCATCCCCAGCACCCAGGTTGCCAGGGGCATAGAGGTGCTCCCTGGGCACTGTGGCAGAGTGAAATATGCCACCTTGTGCTTCCAGGATCAGGCAAGGATCCCAATCCAGCACGGGAGCATCCTGGGGACCAGCAGCCCTGTCACCTCATCACACAGCACAGCGACATGGGGCAGGGACATCCTCACTGATGCTCTGCCTCTCCAGATGTCAACAAACCTGCTGGATGGAGCTGCCTCCCCCGGCTGACCCGCGGGATGCCGACCCAGCACTGGGACCCGAACACCGAACACCACCCTTCCTGCCTTGTGCAATGGAGTCACTCCCCAGCCGAGCGAGCAACGCCTCGCTCAGACCGGCTCTTCCCTTCCTCCTTCCAAAGCATCGTCGCGCCACCGGTGCCCAGGAGACACCATGGGCTCCTCATTTCCCAGCCTCAGGCTGTACCTCCCATCCTGTGCTGCTCTTCACAGAAGTGACAAAAAGACTTCCCCGAATCATCAGTGGGGAAATGAATGTCTTGGCCTCCTCCCAAGCAATGGGTAAGCGCCTAATTTCCACCATTCCTCCTCATTCCTATCCTCCAGGGTCCCTGGAGGCATCTCCCACTAGCATCTCCCCAGCAACCACTTGGCTGCAGGCATCTAAAAGTCCTCCCTCTTCTCTGTTTCTAAGAGGCCCCCTCTGGTACCCACAAATCCAGCAATGAGCTGGTGACCTGGAAAGTGTCACTTTGCCCAAAGGCTGGACAGGACTTGGGGACAAAGTTGATCAGGGCAGGAGGCCAGAGTGCAGGAAGGCTCTGCCTGGAACCCAACGACTACCTGTGAGAGGGTAGCCGGGAGCTAGGGATGGTGCAGAGGGGGATGGAGGGGAAGTGCAGCACGTGGGGAGGCTCAGCAGAGAGGAGGAGGAAGGGTATGAAGGGACCGTAACATCACCAGTGGCTGGAGAGGCTGGAGCAGGCAACAGCTGCTCCTCACACTGCAGCTGGCGGGCAGCCGGTAAAACCTTTCAAACGATAGGTTTGAGGTGACCCTGAGGAAACCCTGATTCACACCAGCACTCAGCCCCGAAACTGGCTGCCGCAGGATGTCAAGGCCATCAAGACACTTCAAAGCCACCCCAGCTTTACTGCACCCATTAACATTATGAGATGGTCACAGGGAAGCTCTTTTAAGAGCTGGTTGAAGAATGAGGTGAGCTACACCTGCCCCCTCCATGCTCTGGTGGCAGCAGCCACATGGCTGCAGGGTCCACACCCCACCTGGGGCACAGCATTTCCAGAAGGCTGGGACGATGGGCTCTATCTCCCACATGGCCTCAGTGTTCCCTGCAGCCCCCTGTGCAACAGCCCCTGGCTACCAAAAAGGTCCCTGAGCGAGATGCTGGGACAGCTGGATGGGAAGGAGCCTCAGGATGCACAGCAGGTCCCACCACAAAGCCCAAGCCTGTCCCTGTCCCTTGTGGCAGGCAGCGTGAGCACCCATTTCCTACCTGAAGGGCCGGTCGGCCGATGAGTTCACTCCGGCGAAGGACTGGCTCCTATTGATCTTGGTGACGAGGACTCGGCGCTGCGGGCGCACAGACAGTGACATCGTTGAGTGTGACCTGGAGGGCCGCCCTGGGGACAATGACACAGCAGGGTCACCAGCAGCGGGGTGAGGACACACAGGCAGGCAGGACTGCCACCAGGACTGAGAATGGCACCCACAGACCATGGGTTGGGAGACTTCCCACTCTCTCAGTCCAAGAACATTCCTGGTGGCACCGGCACACAGATCTCATGCTGCCCCCAGAGATGCTGCTCTTGGTGAAGGAGGGCTCTGGGCACTGTGAGCTCTCAGTGGGCACACCCAGTCGTGTCCCAGCTTGGCCCTATGGGAGTCACAGAAAGGGGCTGATGCCCAGTGCATACCATGGCCTTTCCCAGATGTGTCCGTGGCAAACTCTACATGGTGCCCAAGCCCAGACACCTCCTCCTGAACCCCACCTCGTCCCATGTCCACTGTCACCCGTGCCACCCTGCTGCAGGGGCAGGAAAAGCACAGGGCTGGACCCGGCTGCCCAGCCCTTCGCTGTCTCCTCACTTGCTTCCGCTCGCTTGCTCCAGCAACCAGGAGGGAAACCCAAGGACAACAAAGCACTTTGGAAAGTTCCCAACTTTGCCAGGAACTCTGCATCGGGGAAGAAAAGGCTGAGCCATTCCCTGCCAGGCCCTGGAAAGTCTGCGCAGGCCACATGTGTCCAGCCCCATGGCTGCTGCACCCCTGCCCTCTGCTCCTGGCAGTGACAGTGTCAGGAGCCTTGAAACCACTGCCTGCTTGTCCCCACCACAGCCAGTGCAGTTGATACCAGCTGGGGGTGGAGCAGATTTCTGAGTCTCAGGGCCCAGACCCGTCTGCCACTCCATGTCACAGGAGCCATTCCTGTATCCCTGGTCAGGGCTGGCGCTCAGGGAGGGCATCCCAAAGGACAAGGCAAGAGCAGGGGAGAACAAGGCTCCTGGCCCTGCCACCCCCAGCAGTGCCAGCTGTGCACAGAGAGGAGCCCAGCCTACAGGGCAGCCACAGAGGAGCAGGATGCAGGATGCTCCACTTCATTCTGGCCACCACTGATGGCAGGTCAATCCCTCTGTCCCAGCCAGCCCTGAGCAGAGCTGCGGGAGCTGCTGGGGATGAGCCCACACAGTGCCAGCAATCCCCCACCCCACCAGGGGAGGCCAGGCAGGACCCTGGGGATGCACAGCTTCCCTGGCAGACAGACTGAGCCAGAGCCATCTCCCTACATCCTAAGGGGCTCACTATGCCTTTCCTCCTGTCTCCAGCATGGCCGACAGTGAACAGCACAGGGACACAGGCACTGCTGGGGCTTCTGCCACCATCCTCACTCCTTCCCCGTGCCCAGGACCCTGGCTCGGCCTGGTCCCACACGGCTCACACCCACTCAGCCACTGGTGGGCATCCCCTCGGCACGGTGCCCTTCACCACCCCGCACGTCAGGCTGGGGCCAGGGATTTGCAGCACCCAGAACGTGCCAGAGCCATTTGCAGTCAAAGCTAACCACCACCACTCACCTCTATCCCAGTGGAGCCAGGAGGCAGCAGGTCCATCTGGTTTCCCCTTGGGACGCGTGTCCCAGCCCAGACCACGGAGCCACTCGGCGGGTCCCACGGACACGGTTATCTGGGTGCCAGTCCCTCCATTTTCCAGGACAACACTGTCCCAATTAAGCTCATTACGAAGAGCTGTAATCCCTGGCAGCACAGCTGACCTGCAGATTACCCTCTGCAGGGCTCTTTAATCTGCTCCCCATTGAGCGATGAGGGCCTGTGGCACCCGTGCTTGCTCCCCAGCTGGGTGCTACAGCGGCTCATCCATAGGGAGAGCACCCACCATCCCTGGACAAGGCTCTCCATGTGTGGGGCAGGTCCCAGCTCGGGGTGAGGATGGTCCTGCCAGCCTATCCTCCTCCAGCCCACGCTGCCATTTTGGGGCACAGAGGGACCTCTAAAGGGAGTTTCCCAGGCAGAAGCCTGCACTGGGGAAGGATGCTGAAGGTGTCAGAGGAGAGAAGGATGCCGAGAGCATCAGGGGGAGGGGGATGCTGGAGGCATTGGAGGGGAGAAGGATGTTGGGTATGCTGGAGGGGACCGATGCCCCAGCACAACTCCCCAGCAGTCAGAGCAATCCCCAGCCACTTGCCCAGGCACCTCAGAGGCTCCAGCAGCCACTTGTGCCGTGCTGGGTCCTGCTCCAAAGCACTGGAGGCTCCCTCACTGCCACAGGGAGCAGTGGCTGCTGACAGGACCACATCCCTGCGCTCCAGCCCCAGACCCGGCTCTCCCATGGCACCATGGCACCCTGCGTCCCCAGGCCTGGCATCCTGCAACCCAGATCCTGTGCCAGGACCCCAAGCCCCCTTGGAGGAGTGGGACACCATATCCCTGCTCTGCAGGAGTGATGCTCCAGGAGCCCCAAGGATGCTCCAGTCCAGCACCGGTGGGCAGCCAGCCAGGTGCCGAAGGGCTGCAAGAGGCCGGGCAGGCAGGGTGTGGGGTCTCTGTTCCTGGCACGCTTGAGCTTGACTCACAGAGGAGGAAAAATCCCCAGCATAGAGCATTCCTGACATTACCGAGATAAGAGGTACCTGGTACCAGCAGCACAGCCAGCCCCCACAGGGAGCAGAGCCCGGGGCGCACTTGGAAGGGACCACCGTGCACCGTATCTTGCCCAGGCTGGTGAGCCCCATGCCAGGCTTACCATGAGGCTGGCACCAGCAGAGCACTGGCACACTCGTGTCTCTGCCATGGGCTAAAACCCCATGCACATCCTTTCTCTCTCCTGAGCAGGAGAGGTCCTGCCCCAAAGATTCAGCCCCAGCAAGCCCCACCGCCCCCTGCCCTTAGTTAGGGCTCAGTGCTAACAAACCTGCCTCCCGACCAAGCTTTTCACCTTTTCTGCGCCACAGACTGCCTCCAGCTCTCCCAGCGTAGGAAATGCAATCCTGGGAGTGTGTCCGTCTGTCCGTCCTCGGCCAGCACTGCCCGTGGGCAGTGGCCAAAAGGGCAGTGAGCAGCTGTACAGGCAGCACAACGCGGGGTGCTGGAGCCCACCCCGGGGCTCTCCAGCTCGGCCTCCGGCTCCTCTCTCGACGCCTGGTGCTCTGGAGATGATTGGGATCCCAAGAATGCTGGTCTGAGCAGTGGAGGGGGCAGTCCGACCGGCTGGGTTGGTCCCAGCTGGTTTCTGTTTCCGACACTCAGACACCAGCCTCAGGTCGCTCCGGCGGGTTTATCAACACTGCCCTGGTCAGAGACGCCCCAAACTGGCTCCCCCCGAGTCCTCAGCCATGCAGCCCTGGGAGCTGGGGGTGCTCTGACCAGCACCTCCAGGGATGTCACTCACTGAAGGCCATCAGTGCCCAGGGAAGCCAACCCAGCAGCCTCCAGCACCCCTCACCTCGGGGAAGACACCCACGACCAGCCAGCAGCACCTAGAGCACCCAAGGGGCTTCCTCAGGAGGAGCTGGGCTGTGGGCCCGCACTGTGGCCATCCCCGGGGCACAGCAGGGCACCAGTGTCCCCCAGTGGGGGAAGCCACGATGGACACAGGACCGTCCGTCCTGCCCGTGGTGTCTGGGGCAAGTGGGGGGTCCCACAACACCCCGCCCAAGCACCCTTGGGTGAAACTTGGGCGCACGGCAGGGATGACCTCGGGAGCCTGTGAACTCAGCCCGCTGGCTCGGCTCCCCCCAGAGCAGCCGCTGCATCCGTGTTTGCACAGCTGTGGCCCCGCTGCCCCAACCCAGGCACGTACCCCGGCCCCCGCCGGCCCCTTCCGGCCCCGGGACGGCCCTTGGCCAGCTCCCAGCGTGGGCTGGAGCAGTTCTTCCCTCCCATCGCTCCTCATCCCCCCTCAGCACAGGGGATGGGAGCATCCGGGACTGAAGCCATGCCGCCTTGGTCACAAGGAGCCTGGGAGCCGCCTCTTCCCTGACCTCTCCATGCTCTGCCTCTCCTCCAGGAAGGCAGGACACCCCCGGCTCCTCCTCGTGCTGGGCGAGGAGAGGGACTGGGGGCTTTTGGGAGTCAGATGAGTCAGTGAATGGCATCCCGGCTCCCGTGACTCACTCGGAGAGAAAGTCCCAGCCATAAGGTCACAGCCCCACAGCCCCCACCGGAACAGGGAATGGCGGTGTGGTTGTTTGGGTGCTGGCTGCTCTCGGCAGTTTGGGTTGGATGGGTGCTGGCTGCTCTCGGCCCCATGGCAGTAGGGGCATGGCGCTGATATCCGCCCCTGCGGCCACTGGAGGCTGCTGGCTCCTTGGGCCAAGTGGGAGGGCGGCAGGAAAGGGAAGGAGCTGCGAATGGGAAGAATTGCAGGAAGTGCTTATTTACCCCGCGGAGTATCCCTGCGGAAGGGCAGGGCACGGCACAGGCAGACACTCACAGCCAGTTCCTCGGGGGGGCTCACAGCCCCTGACCCCGCCACTCATCCCATGGGCTCCCTGCCTCCAGCCAGAGGGAGATGCAAACCCAAACTGTGACCAGGAAAGTGGCAACCATTGGGGCAGGGGGTTTCCCAGGGGCTGGCAAAGCTCAGGCCCAATGTGTTCTCTAGGATGGCTCCTGGGAACCAGCCCAGGACCACCATGGTCCTGGTGAAGTCCCCCACCATCAAAGGCACAAACCGAGCACCCAGCCAGGATCCCCACGGACACCGCTCACCTCTGTACCCTGTAAGATGGGGCCGCATCCTGGCCATGGGCACCAGACTCCACTCCTGAGTGGGCTGTGATCCCTCTCGAAGGTTCTGGGATCCTCTAGAAGGATCCTTCTGGAATTGGCATAACCTTGTGGAGGTCCCACATGCCACCTTCCCCCTGACCTTCTCATCTCCAGGGCACTGTGTTGGGTACCAGTATCTGCCCCCACAAATCCTGCCCAGACAATTTGGTCCAAGTGCACAAAAGCAGCCCCAAGGTCCTCCATTCTGCCCAGGTCCCCCGGGGCCACCATGCCAGGGATGCTCGACATGGAGATGGGCTCTGTTTGTCCTCATCAAACATGGGGGCACGAGCAGGGAAAAAACAGTTTTCCGAGGAAAACTGTGCTGCCATGGCATCAGGCGCTGCAGGGGCATCAGAGGTGCATCACCCCGGAGCAGCTGGCAGCTGTGGCCCCTCTCCTGCCTTGAGACGCAGAGCCTGGATCTCAGTGTGGGCAACAGCAACATCAGGCAGCCAAGGGGTTCTATCCTGCACGGACACCCTGTCCTGACACCCCATCACTGCAACCCGTGGAGACAACCGTGTCCCTTGCAGGTGGCGGGTGCGTATGTCCTTGGTGTCCCTATCAGGGAGAGCTTCCCTCCCAAGAAAACTTCTCACCCCAAAAATCCCCGCCTGAGCCCAGCCACGTCACCCCGGGAGCCTCAAACAGCTGGGGGTCCCCAAATTATCACCGTTTGCCTGGGAGCCCTGGCGCTGCCGGTGCTCAGTACCTTTTGCTTTGCCATTCATGGCGTGCTGCGGCAGCACATCCCCCTCGGGCTGGGCTCGGTGTCCCGGGTGGTTGTTGCTCTCGCATGCCGTCCGTCCGTCCGTCTGTCGGCCCGAGTGCGGGGGCCGTGGCCGGAGGGCTCCCCCCGGGCAGCAGTCTCCTCCCCCGCTTCCCCTGCCCGCGGGCTGACATCACTGCCCAGCGCCGCAGCCCCGGCGTGACTCAAGGGGGACGGAGGATGGGAGGACACGGGAGGATGCCTGACCCCCTTGAAGGGAAGAGGCCCCACCAGCACCGGCTACTCCCGGAGCACGGCACAGTTCGGTCCCTATCTTTCCCTCCCCACCCCTCCAATAGGGAAACTGAGGCACAGGCGGAAGGGAGGGGAACACACTGCAAACTCCCCCCCTCCAGCCCGTCTCTGGATCGCTTCCCTTGGAGATCCCCTTCCCACCGGCACCCAGGGCCGGGCACACACCAGGGAGCACACCCCGCCCTGCCGAACGCACCGCTGGCCCTGAGCTGCTGCAGTCCCCGAAGCTGGGTGGGGGATGCACAGCCCCTCGCCCCCATCCCTGCCGGCTCCAGTGCGGGCAGGCACAAAGCCGTGGGCAGCTGATGCTCACACCACTGCCGCTCGCTTCTGCATTGCTTGGGTTTAAATATAAGTATATACAAATATAATAAATATATATATAGTTATATTTATGTATATATAAAACCACCGTGGCTTTGCTGTAGGCTTCCCACAGCATGCAATCCCGTGCCATGCCTGTGGGCACCCTCCAAGACCTAGGAACCACTGGGAAAAGGGTTTCCTTGCTCAAAAGTCCCTGGTTTGTATCCGGAGTCTCCAAAGCCTTGGAGGAGCTCTCTTCAGCCAGAGCTTCCTCACAGGGCTCTCCAAAGATGCTGGGTGCAATTCCCATGTGGGAACGTGTGTCCTGCTTCCCACGGGGGTCCAGCTCCCACAGGGCAGTGTGGCAGACCTACCTGCCCTCCATGCCAATTCCAGCAGCCAGCAGCACCTCTCAGGCCCACAACTCCCTGTTTAGTGCCCTAAACAACCAGGAGACTCTGTGGCACAGATGTCACCATGCTCCAGCGCTGTAGGTCCCTGCACAGCTCCTGGTCCTGGGAATACCCAATCCTGGCACCCTCCTCCAGGTTGGACAGAGGCTGGAGCAGCCAACTCTATCCAGCCTGGGATCAGCTGCCCTCACCACGTCACTGGGGCAGGAAGAAACACCTCCCTCCCAGGCTCCTTTCCTGTTTGCTGCTGATTTTAGAGCAAGGTCAGGACAGGTTCAGGAGGAAAAGCACTGGGACAGAGTCTTGGGGGTCCTTGCAGGTATGAGGTGCTCCCACAAAGTTAAGCCCTCCCCCAGAGAGTGAGCCTGTTGTGGGATTGCTTCCCCAGCCCAGAGCAGGTACCCTCCCTGCAGGTCCTGCAGGGGACAAGAGGCATAAGGGGCTTCCACATAGGGTGGCATGGCTGTCCCACTGTGGGCACCCACACGTGGCTCTGGAGGCAGCCACAGCCAAGCCTGCAGAGCTGGGGTTGCAGCGGTGTCACCAGAGAGTGCTGTGATTCAGGGTACCCTCAGGTCCCAGGGCCCAGGTGGGTGCCTGGGGGGGTGCACAGCACCAGCCACATTGGGAGAACAGTTGGGAAAAAAGCTGGTGAGGCTGGGCTGGTTCTGAGAAGCACCCAAAGAAAAACCATCCCAGGTGCCCACCGGCCTGCAGCCTCCATGCCAGTGCCACAGGCCTGCGGGAGCCAGCAGCCCAGCATGCTGCAAAGACCATCTCCACCCCAGCCTTCCAGAACCTGCATGAAGACCATGTCTCCTACCTTGTCTGGACGCGATGCATCCCCCCAGCTCTCCCCCCCGATGGGCAGAGTCCCATCCTGGTGGCTGCTGTGGGCAGTGGCCACCACCCGGCTTTTCACCCCGTGCTGCTTCTCCCCAGGGAATGGCATCACTGCCGGCACCGCCCTGGCTCTGACCATCCTTGTGCAAAGCCTGCGCCGTGCTGGCAGCTGTGCGGAGCCAGTGCCCGGCACACGGCCAGGCAGCGCGCCCGCAGCGCTGGCCCATGCCAGCTTGTTTGTTCTCATTAAAGGTTAATGACAAAGCCACGCTAAAGCTGCCCCAGCCGCGGGAGGGGCATTCCCCAGTGCCACGCAGAGTGAGGGGACTTCCAGGCTTCCCTCGCAGAGGGGTGACAGCCAGGCTGTGCTGCTTGTGGGGACTCTGCCTCTCCACAGCCTGCAGTCCTGGGGGGATCTCTGTGGCAGCTGACACATGGGTGAGGTGCCTGGCATGGCACCATCCCGGGCATCACCCGTGGGGAGACCACCAGGAGCAGGCAGAAGACAGGGTCAGGCATTCCAAAAGTGGCAGAGGACGCCAGAGGAGGACAAGTCACATCAGCCATGCCCTCTGAGCACCTCACAGGACCCTGCACGGCATTTGGCGGGGCTTGACAGCTCAGGACACCTTGCCAAGGGAGGGCAGAGGAAGGGCACAAGTCATGCCAGCAGCGCCAGGGTGGTAATTGAGTTAATTGAGCCCCTGTTCCTGGTTTGGCTGGGGATAGGGAGTGGGTGCAAGGAAGAGGACATCTCCATGTGACTCTCCCTATCAGGGGGCTTCCCTGGATAGTCACCACTCTGGCTCAGCTCAACCAGCCAGGGTGGCTGCCTCAATCCCTCCTCCACAGCAGGGATGTGGGTGTAACACCCCAGGTGCTCCCTTTTTGGGGGTGTCCCTTTATGTCTTCTCACCAGGCCTGGGGAGCTGCCCTGGGCATCCCCACCCCAACCACAACAGCTGAACATGCAAACAAAACACTCTGTGTGCAGCCACACTTGGACACACATGTACAGCCACGGCCAGTTTGTGCCCAGGCAGAAAAATCCAGGAGGTTATTCCCACTTCCCTGCCCTCCATGGGATAGAAGACCAGCTTCCCATAGATCCCACGTCCTTCCAGCGGAGTCCTAGGGAAATTCTCCAGCTTCTCCCTGCTGGCCCGGGGACCACCAGCACTGAGGCTGAGCCCACCCAGCCCCTGGAGAAACCACCAGCCCTAACACGATGCTGCCCTGGTGGCACCAGCACCGAAGGCCAAGGTGATGAAGAAGCTATTTCAGGCTGTTTCGGACAAGTACTCCCCAGCCACAGACATCCTTGAGGCTGGGAATGTCACCACAGCTGGAAACCTGACAGGAAAGGGCATAGGCCAGCCTCAGTCAGTGTCAGAAGTCATGGCTGGCCAAAAAGGTTTGTGGAGATGGAGTCAGCACCAGCCTGGTGAGGGGCCAAAAAGCTCCTGGCCATGGGGGAGACCTGGGAGAGGGCAGGAGATGACAATTTTGGCAAGAAGACACACAGTCATGGCTTGAAGGAGAGCCACAGTGAGTGACCAAGTGACTTGTCCTGGGCTGGGACAGCAGGTGGTCACCTCCACCACAGTGCTACTTCTCGGACTTTCTGCTAAAACTGGCAAAGCCAACTGCAAAAAATCCTGGGAGCCCAAGGCAGAGTTTTTTGCGCAAGGTGGATGACCTGAGGGCTGGAGAAGGACCAGCCCTTGTGCCAAGCCAGGCTCTACCCCAGCCAGGCTGGCCCCAGTGCCCGTCAGCAGCATCCCTTCCTGAAGGGGCTGGGCATGGGGCGGTGGCAGACTCAAGCCCTCCCCCCTCGCTTCCTCGCATCGTCCCCACACAGCAGCAGAAATAGAAGCGATATAAATGGCAGCCCTATAAATAACCCCAAAGCACGCGGCGGGGAGCTTGTCCCAGCCCAGCACTGGCCTCAGCCCACGCAAAGCCAGGGCTTGGGCTGCCTTCACTGTGCCCTGGGGATCTTGAATGCCAGCTGCTCCCTGCCTGCCATGGATTTCCCAGGGTCCTGTCCTTTAGGTCAGTGCCATGGCAGGAGCTCCAATGCACCCGCTGAGCCTCAGCCACGGGCACAATCTGGAGCGCAGCCTGATGGCATTCCTGGGGGACACCCTACGCCCATCCAGCTCCTCCTGTCCAGCCAGCACTGGACCATGCCCATCTCAGGCACCCTGCTGCAACCCAGCCTGCAGATTCCTGGGCAAAGCAGCAGCTCTGGCCAGGAGCCTCAGCAAGGCTTGAGAAGAGATCCCCCCTGTCCTCACTACCGTCCTCACTGCACATCAACAGTTATCCCCTGGTTGCACCCCAAAACCTCTCAGCTGCCCACCCCAACATCTCCCATCACTGCCATGTCCACTGCTGCCCCCCGTTTCCATGCTCAACCCCATGATGCCATGTCCCCCATGGGGACTCAGCCACCACCACGCCAGGGATACCACCACGCCACCACAGCTCCTCTCCACCCAGGGGACTGTGGCAATGCATTGGGGACCCCCACGAGCCGAGAGGAGGCAACGCCACTGGTGACAAGCTGATGACAAGCCCTGCACTGCCGGATTTTGTGCGGCATCACGGCCTCACATCCCAGCCCTGCCCGGGGGACGCAGTGAGGCCACCAGCCAGGAGACGGGAGTCATGGGGTTTACAGGACGGCCAGGACTTCCCAGTGCCCTCGGGAGTCTCCTCTGGGAATGTGGCAAAGGTAAAACCCGCTGAGGCTGTTTGCACGCCCTGGGATGGCCGGAGGTGCGGCAGGGGAAGGGTTAATGGTGCGAGGCCTTCCCGAGCGCTTCTTGGCAGGCTGGGAAGGGCTGGGAGACAGGAGGATCGGGCCAGCAACAAAGCGAGATCTGTCTCATTAATTCCTCCGAGCATTCCTCCCCGTCACCCTGGAGGGGAGGAGGAGGCAGCACCCAGCTGACATGGTGCACCCAGGTCCCGCAGGAGCCCACCCGGGTCCCGCCCGGGCGCAGGGGCGGGATGGGGGAGATGGCTGCAGCTTCTCCCGCGGGATCCAGGGCTCTGGCGTCCCGCAGGCGCTCGGGCACGGCCCTATATGGGCACGGGCAGCTTTCCCTTCGCCCGCCGTACCCCTGCCCGTACCCCTGCCTGAAGTCTCAAGGGATTCGGGGCACAACACGGTTCATGCCACCAGCGTCACCCCAAACCTGGGAGGGAAAGAGTGGCTGGAGAAGCTGATACATCCCAGACAGGGTCTGGGGGGCACCGGCTGACATTGGGGGTGCTCGCCCTGATATCCCACTGTCAGGCAGCTCCTTCTCCGGGCGTCTCCGGCCATGGTCCCGGCCGGGCCGCGGCGTGCGGAGGATCGCACCGATCCGCAGTGGGGCGGAGGAGCAGAGCCCCGTGTCCGTGTCCCCGTCCCCGTCCTCCCGCCGCGCCCGGACACCCCAGCGCGGCGTGGGGCGCCCACCGGGGCTGGCGGCACAGGGGACGCGGGCGGGCGGGCGGTGGCTTGCGGCGACGTGGCCCCCCAAGGGTGTAGCCCTGCTAAGGCCACTAACCCCGCTCCCCCCGACCCCCCCGTGGCCGCGGGGTGCGGAGGTGCGGGTGGCACTCACATGTCCCAGGAGAGGCGGGGGACGAGGCGCGGGGCGAAAGCGGGCCTGGCTCGGTGCATCCCCTTTGTTCCACTCCCATGGACGGGAGCAAGCGGGGAGTTCGTGCAGGCTCTTGGCAGCGCCCACCCCGGCTCTCTCCATGGAAACGCGGGAGCCATGTGATTTCGGCAGGAAACCACGGCCCAGCCAGCGCCAATGGCAGCTGCATGGACGGGAGCACCTCCCTCCCCGAGGCGACCGACACCGCTGCCGCCACCGCCATCGCCACCACCGCCACCACCAACACCGCCACTGCCACCGCCGCACGGCCCTGCGGGGGTCCCGGACCCGCCGGCCCATCAGCATTCCACGGGGGTCCACAAGCCCCACCTCCCCCGGGGCGAGGGGAGTGGGGGCAGCCCGGCTTGCTTGGCCCCCGGCTGTTTGCCTTCCTGCCGCACACGGCGCCCACAGCCTCCCCCTGCCAGGGAAGCAATGGCTGGAGCAACACCTCCTCCGTCACCCCCCTCTCCCCCCACGAGGGCCACCACAGCATCCCGGGCTTCAGTGCTCCCTGACAGACCCCGGGCATGTTTCACACTCCGGCAGTGAAGTGACACGACCAAGGCTGTGCAGTCAGTCGGTGGCAGAGGGAACACCCAAACGTGCTTGCTCCCAGCTCTGTGACACCCAGCACCCCACCCTGCCTTCCCCCCACAGCTCCTGCATCCAACTGAGCCATGCTCAGACCTGTGCCAGTCAGAAAGTCCACTCTGGGGGAGCAGAGCATTGGCACTGACCCACATTCCCCATCCCACCAGCTTCCAACCTCCATGGGGAATGAGCAGAGGAGCACTCCCAGCTTCCCCAGCTAAGGGACAGGCAGCCCCAGTGTAAATGCAGGCTGTCACCAAGGGATGCCACAGTCACACTCTGCTGCTTCCACAACTACCAGTCTTGCTTCCTAAACCCTGACAGCTCTGAGCATCCCTGAAGGTGGAGGGGTGCCTGTTGGGGGGATGCACCCTGCTCCTCCTCTTTCTCCCAAGACCATCTTTCTCCTACCTGTCCCAGATCCTACTGAGTCGACCCAGTTTTAAATGAGACCGATGCCTTCGCAGCCCTGGTGAGACATCCTCCATGCAAGGACGAGGCAGCGCAGTGCTCCTGCCAGCCCTGTGAGGCAGAAACACTAATTAGACCATCATCAGGTCTTGGAGCCCAGTGGAGCAGGGCAATATCAGTGACAAGGACATCATTGCACCACTCTCACTCTCCTGAGCCCACACCAAGGAGCAGAGCATTGCTGCCAAGGTTGCTCAGTGAGAACCAGGGCGTCCCAGCACCCAGCCCAGTTCTCCAGGCTGGCCTGGTTACAGGGAAGGAGAAGTGATGCAAAAATAGGAGAAGGGACAGCAGGTCCTGAGGCCACCAGGGAAAAGCCAAGCCAAAAGGCCAACAAGGAGAGGCTGCAAGGGTGGATTCACCAAGCCATATGGTTGATGAATCCCAGAATGGTTTGGGTTGGAAGGCACCTTAAAGACCATCTGGTTTCAACCCCCTGCCATAAGCAGGGACTCCTTCCACTATCCCAGGTTACTCCAAGCCTCATCCAACTTGGCCTTGGACACTTCCAGGGATGAGGCAGCCACAGCTTCTCTGAACAACCTGTGCCAGGGCCTCACCACCCTCACAGGGCAGAATTTCTTCCTAATATCTAATCTAATCCTGCCCTCTGTCACTTAGAAGCCATTCCTCCTTTTCCTGTCACTCTGTGCTCTTGTCTAAAGTCCCTTTTCAGGTCTTTTGGAGCCCCTTTAGGTACTGGAAGGGGCTCTAAGGTCTCCCTTGAGCCTTCTCTTCTCCAGGCTGAACAGCCCCTACTCCCTCAGCCTGTCTCCACAGCAGAGATGTTCCTGACCTCTGAGCATCTTCGTGGCCTCCTCTGAACTTGCTCAAACAGGTCCACATCCTTCTTATTTTGGAGTCCCCAGACTGGATGCAGTGCTGCAGATGGGATTGCACCAGAGCAGAGCAGAGGGGCAGAATCCCCTCCCTCAACCTGCTGCCCATGCTGCTGAGGATGAACCCCAGGATACATTTGGCTTTCTGGCTGCCAGCACAAACAGCCAGGTCATGTTGAGCTTCTTGTACAACCAACACCCCCAAGTCCTTCTCCTCAGGGCTTCTCCCAATCCATTCTCAACCCAGGTCCCAGTGCCACAATGTCCCTGTCCCACTAGGGTGACCCGCCATGTGCTTGGTGTGCTCAGCTCACTTGATCCATCATCCCACCTGGATTGAGTGGGGGTCTGGATCCCACCCACACCCTGTGCATGGTGTCACCACTGAAAATTTTCAGTTGAAAGTGACCTCCAAGGATTATTGGGGCCAACTGCCTGAGCACTTTAGGTCTGCCACCAAGTTAAAGCATGTTACTAAGGGCACTGTCCAAATGCCTCTTAAACACTGACATGCTTGGGACATCAACCACCTCTCTCCAGGAAGTCTGTTCCGGGGTTTGACCACCTTCTTAGTAAAAACTTGGGGTGCCTGGAGGTAGATTGACCCACACCACCACATTCCACTTACCTATGCACCACCATCCCAAGGTAAAACCCCATTCCTGGTTGCTGCTGGGGAGCAGCTGTATCCCTGCAGGCAGCAGGAGAGGGGATTGCACCCTCCCTTCGGCCACATGCCTGCCTGCCCTGCCAGGCTGGGTTGTGGAGCCAAGCACTCCCTGTGCCAAGGTCAGGGCTGGCACACCGCACTGGCTGCTCTGGGAGCTTGCTCAGCACGGACCAGCTTGGCAAACAAAAACAAGGACAGGCTCCTGCCCGAGTTCCGGCAGCACCCCTGGCCTGCCTGCTCTCCAAAACTGCCTCCTGGATTTATGGAGGTATGGTGCCTGCTGGCAGGCAGGAGTTAAGCCTCCCAGCATTGATTTGGATACTCCTGGGTTAGCCTTCCCAGCATGGATGCAGATAATCTTGGTTAACCCTTTCATTATGGATATGGATACTCCTGGGTTAATCTTGCCAGCATAGATATGGATGGATACTCCTGGTTTAATCCTTTCATTATGGGTACGGATACTCCCGGGCTAACCCTTCCGGCATGGATATGGATACTCCTGGACTCCTGTCCCTGAAGGAGGCTTCCCAGCAGTCCAGTTGGGAAGCTGGGCATTGGTGCAGGCAGGAGTCCCTGAGCCCAAGGGCACTCTGTCTGAGAACCTGCTGGCATTAGTGAGCTCCTCCCAGCACAGGATTGCACCTTTCCAGAGCCTGGTGACCCGAGACCACTCCAAGCACATTCCCCTCCTCCTGGCAGCTTCAGCAGCAGCCGTGCCAGCTGCCTGCAGCCGCCTACCGCGGTGCAGAGAAAGGTCTGAGCCGTCAGCGGAGCCCCGCACCGCGGGTCTCTGCCCAAATTGCTCTTCTCACTGCAGGCTGGGCCTGGAGCCACGTCTTCCTCTCCCCTCTCTCTGGAGGGCTGGAGGCCAGCCCTTGGCTCCAGGCTGGAGCTGCTGCATGCTCAGCATTCCTGCTCAGTGCTGGAGCAAGGCAGCACACACAGGCCAGGGCTCCAAGCCTTGCACCGGGACAGCCACATGTGCTGAGCACACTCAGAGCCTGGCCACCACCCCCAGGAGCAGCTGAGGTGCCTCCACAGAGCCTGCCACAATCCCTGCCACCATCCCTGCCACTGCCTCGGAGATGAACGTCCGGCATCCCAGCACCAAGCTCCGCATCCCTCCAGCTGCGCATTTTTGGGGAGCACAACCTGGGAAAAAGCTGAGGGAGCCAGGGCGGCGCTGATGCAGCATGAGCAATGTGAGCTGCCGCTCCAGCTGACTCACCGGAGCCCTGGCCACGCTCGGGAACTGGCCGGCAGCACAGAAAGGCTGTGCCAGCAGGTCCTCTGAGCTCTGCTGGAAAACCTTCCCCGACACACTCGGGGCCAGCTCACAGCGGCAGCAGTCTGGGGCACAGCCCTGACCCAGCCTGTTCTTTTCTATGGGGCAGAATTGCTTGTCCCAGCACTTTGCCTGCCCCCGGGGCTGGGAAAAGGGAGGACAGGATACCCCCACAGTGGCCATAAACCTACTCAGTGTCAGGCAGCATTGGGTACTGGTCAATTCTCCCAGACTCTAGCCAGAAATCCAGAATCTGGGTCAGAGCTTTGCAGCAGAGCCAGGACATCCAGCCTGTGACTTCATCAGGTCCAGCCCCAGCATGGGCCAGGAGGTTAAGGAACTGCAGAACAACCCTGGTCCAGACTCTCTGGCCACCAGCCAGCTGTTCCCCCTCCTAACTCCCTTCTCCACCCCAGGAAGGTGGCTGGCAGCATCTCCAACCCCTATCCCAGCTCAGCCTGGGGGGCTGAACATCTCCTGGGACCACTCCACCTCCTGCAACCAGGCAGCCATCCCCACCTCAGCACAGCAGGAACCAGCTCACGCACACACCCGTAGGATCACTCCCAAAGTATCCATGATTCACAAGATTCCTACAGTCCCTTGGCATTGTCCAACACTGAACAGGAAGGCTGAGGCTGTGGGCAAGCCCAGAAACCAGCCCAGCCCAGCAGATGGAGCAGGGCAATTGGCAGCTGGACCATGGCACAGATGGACAATGGCAAAGGTATCAGCAGGCTGAGGATTCAACATCACACCAGGTGAAGCAAAGCTTGGCCAATCAAGCTGGCTGAGGTAGGAATACATTGCCCCAAATGGTGCTGCAAGGATGTGAGTGCAAAAGGCCATTCGGAGCACGAGGTGTTTTGGCAGGGCTGAGTCTACAAATTTAGCAGAGCTGTATGCAAATGCATGTAAATATCGTCCTCCCAAGCAGCACAGGGGATCCCACACACACCCTGATCCATTCCACTGCTGAAGTGGGGTCCCTGTACCCCCGTGAGCAGCACCTGCTACACCCAAGAGCAGAGTGAGTCCATCTGGGAACAGCCAGTGGGCACCCACGTTGGCCTCCCAGAGCGTGAAAGTGCTTCCTGCAGCGAGCACCAGCCTCCAGCAAAGCTCCCTCCCCTCCAAAGAAAACAACAAAGAAAATGCTGGGATGGGGATTAAGGAAATGAAACTGGCTGTGCAGGGTAAGCAAGGATAGGAAGTGGCTGTGATATCTCCTCTCCCAGCTGGCCTACAGCTCTCCCAGCCCAGAGCCCACAGCACAGCACATCTAAACCCAAGGGAAATCATGTGCTGGGGAGTGTGTTGAATAACCGGGAGGTTTCTGAGCGATCCCTGCTCCTGGGATGGAACAGGCACTTGGGGAGCCTCTGTGCTCCCACACTAGCACTTCCATGCTCTCTCCATCCCAGCACAACATGCAGGGAGACCCCCTGACACCACGAGCTGCACTCTGCTTCTGAAGCTGGCACTGTGGGGTGGCATCTCAAGAGTTTTGCTCTCATAGAATCATTAAGATTGCAAAAGACCTCTAAGATCATCAGGTCCATTAACCCTGCACTGTCATGCCCACCACTAAACCATGTCCCCCAGATGCCGCATCCATGCATTTTTTTGAATACCTCCAGAGGTGGTGAGGCCACCATTGCACCTATTCTACCTCTCCTGGCTGTTGGTCCAAATGGGTTTGTGCTGGGAAGAGTGTCTCTGGAGGAAAGCAGTGGCAGTCAAACAGAAAACCAAGACTAAAACCAGCTGCTAAAAGCCACCGGGCGGGTAGGGGTAGCAGAGGGGGGACATGCCAATAGCATGGATCTTGCCACATCCTCTCCACCCAAGAGATGCCCCCAAGCAGGGCCCATTCCAGCCCTTGTTCATGCCTCTAGCACATGTGTGAATGCCACCAGCCCCAGGCTGTGGCTCCAGCCGGTCTCTCCTGTATCTGTCACATGTCCTGGCATGCAAGGGCCAGCTCTGTTTACATGCGCAAGTCTCAGATTCTCCTGCTGGGGATGAGTCAGGCTTCCCTCGACACCCCGCTGAGGTGGCGGTGTCAGGGCCCCAGCTGGCGTTTGCCTCCCGAGCGGCACAGAGCCGGTGGATGCCAGGCTGGGGAATGGCTGGAAAGGGCTCACACAGCCCTCTGCCTGCTTTCCATCCCACCCAGAGCCATCTGCAGCAGCACGGAAGGCACTGGAGGCTGGAGAGCACTGCCAGGAAGCTCTCCCTGGCTCAGCTCCACCAGGTCAGCTTCCTTCCCCTCCACCCCACAGGCATGTCATGGCTCAGCGCGGGGCAGTCAAACCCGGAGCAAGCCCCCAGCCACCTCCAGAGGGTCTAGTGTGGGTGGGATGGCCAGGCTGCTGCTGAGAAACCCTCATGTCTGCAAAGCCTTGGGGTGCTGGGGTGTCTCCTGGGGTGCCAGCTCACAGGAGAGAGGGATCCCCTGGATTTGGGACCCCCAGGGACAGAGGCTGGAGCTCGAAGGAGAAGCCACCCCTCTTCCCATCTGCACATTGCCAGGAGATGCTGAGCTGCCGCTGGACTTGTGGGGTGGTGAGATGGGTGCCAGCTGCACACCACTGCCCAGCCTGTGCACAGTGGCAACCGCCAGTCTGCCCTATCCAGAGGGTCCCCAGCTGAGTCAGAGCGAGCATCCCAGGAGACAAGAGAAACCCCAAAACACCCCAACCACATCCAGCTCCCCCTTCCCTTTCATTGCTCCCAGTCCTTGCTTTCTGCTCCTCTTTTCCACATATCCCAGGATCAGAAAAGCCCTCGTCTGAGGAGAAAGGCCTTTTCCCTTTGCTCCCAATTTTCCCAGTGTGGGAAAAGATCCTTTTTGGATCCCCCCACCTGCATCCCCCTCGCTGTGACCGGGGCTGGGCTGGCTCCGTGCGAGCACAATAACCAGAAGTGTGTGGAGCCGCTGGAAGGAGCGATGTTCCCGGATGGTATGCAGCCCTGACAGCACTGGCTCTGCTTTAAAGGGTAACTTTATCCTGTAATAACAAACAAGAGGAGCCAAGTTCCTCCCCAGCATCACTTCCCTGGCTCCGAGGAGAGGGACATGGGGGAGAGAACTCATTAGAATGAGCTTGGATCCTTGTTCTTGCCATCACAGGGTCTTAACTCCACTCCCTTGAGACAACAAGGGGGGGAAGATGCTCCAGGGCAGCAGGTCTGGGTCAAGAGTTGGAACAGACACATTTGTGTGCTGACATGCTGGGGACCGAGGAGATGACCCCTCTAGCAATTCCTGTCCTGCAGACAGCAGCAGGAAGCCTGCCACAGCCCATGGCATGCCCTGGGCAGCTGAACCCCATCGCCATCCCCACAGCCCCCCCCACACGCACACAGCACCGGACAGGCACACTGGCATCTCGGCACAGTGCCAGCCCCAAGTGCAGCCACCTGGGAACTTGTTCTGCAAGAGCTGGAAATTCAGGCCCAGCTGGTGCCGTGGGATGGGCAGGGAGAGGCTGACCTGCTGCAAACCCCTGGCAGGACCCTGCAGAGCAGGACTGGGTGCTACGGCCAAGGCATCACTCTGGCAGCATCATCCTTTTTGTGGGCACCCCTGGGGGAAAAGGCATGGGCAGAGCCCAGCTGTGGGAGGAAGGGCGAGCACTTCTCTGTGACCCACGGGTGCACCCTCCTCGCTCCCAAACAGGTTTTTTTCTGAAGATCCATGGGTGTGGCTGTGCCAGGGCCCCAGGGCACAGAGCAGGCAAACCTCTGGTTTATTCTGTGGGTGCACAGGGGGCACTGGGGCATGTGATGGGCTCATCAACATCTGTGGTGTGTTCACAGGGGATGTGGATCATCTGCATCACCCCATCAGGCTCAGCAGTGGGTGACCTACCTCTGCTCCTGCAGGGACACTGATGCTCAGGAAAGGTGTCCCTCGGTGGTCATCACCAGGGAGGGCACAGCCCAGCCTGTGCTGATGGGGCACTGATGCCCCCTCCCTGCCAGTCGAGAAGTGGGGGCAATTTGGCAGAGCTCAGTTGTGTGAGAAGATGACAATCTGGAGAAGGCTGCTGAGATGTTCTGTCTGATTTCCACTTCCCCAAGGAGCACCTCTGTAGATCCTGGGGTTTGATTAAATCCCAGCCTGTCAAACGAAGCTGGTGAAGTGCTGCAGTTTTCTTCCCCAAGATGGATTTCCTCCAAACTCCTTATTAGGGGTTTGGGTTAAGTCTGTGCGAAGCTGGTAAAGCTGCTGCCTCCATGGTGCCCCCCAGCAGACCAGGGGGCTTCCAGAGGAAGCACAAGGCAGGATCCGACCAGCTAAAAAGGGGAAGAGAGAGGAAGGAGGGAATCATAGGCATCTAAAGCTTTCAGAGCCTTAGAGGTGACAATGACAGCGTCTGCCCTCTGCAAAAGGGGCTGTGGGAGACCCATGGGAGACAACATGGCTTGGGAGAGATGAGTCAAGGGCTGCTGCTGGTTGCCAGAGAGGCAAAGCCTGGAGCAAGCTCCCAGTACCAAACCACCCTCCTAGGGCAGTTGTGAAGCCTGCCCGGCTCTGGCTGACTGGAGTGGAGAGCACCAGGGCAGGCACCAGTGGGTTAAAAGCTTGAGGTGCGACTTGGTGAGCTGCTTCCTCCAGGCAAACAATAACACAGGGGAGGGAGAAGGGATGCATGGGGCTCTGCAGGGACTGATAGCGATGGAGCAACCCCAGCCCTGCAGCTGCAGCCGTGCCAGAGGAACCCTCAGCACATTATCTGCTGGTCCCACTCAGCTTCCTTAGCAGCCCTGGTGCAGCAGGGACCGGGTTGTTCCTCCTCCAGAGCCTCATTTCTCATGGACCCAAGTTGGGTCCCTGTGCTTTGATGGCAGCCCTGGACCCCAGCACCCCCCAAACCCTGCACTCCCAGAAAGTCCAGCCTTCCCAGCACCGGTGTTTCCCACTGCTGGTGCCTCTGAGAATGGTCACCCAGGGTTCTGAGCCCCAGGACCGCGGTGTCACCCAGCACATGGTCCCCACCGTGACCGTCCTGCTGCCCCATCCCCCCACGTCATGGACAGTGCCCACACCTTGGCAGAAGAAAGATTTGGCTGGAAGACGACTCCTGCAAAGGGGATCTCCAGGTCCTGGCTGGGGTCCCTGCAGTTCTGGTTGCCTCTGCTCTTGGTCTTTCCCAGCAAAGATCTGCTGCACCTGGAGCTGCTGCAGCCTGGCCACGCTGGCTGGTGTCCCAGCACTTCCTCGTGTGCGGCTGTTTGTGACCTGCCTGCTGCTCCACCTCCGCAGCTGCATCGCTGTCACAGGAGCAGCCCTTTTCCGTTCCGTTTCCTTTTTTTGACCCTCTCCTCCTGTAGCAGCCTTTGCCTTCCACGGAGGCTCTGCCTGCTGCCATTCACCCCACTCGGGTGTGGGAGGGTGTCTCTCAAAATGGGTCTTGCTCAAAATGGGACTGGCAAGTCAGGTCAGGACTCCTGGTGTCCTCACTGCTCCTACCCCAACCCACAGACCTGCCTGACTCCAGCTCCTGGTGCAACAAGTCTTTGCCAGTGGCTATTGGTCTGGAGTAAGGCAGCTGCTGGAAGACCCTGGGAAATGCGGGCTTTTCCCTCCACTGAGGACAATCCCTGGAGCCTGGAGAGCTGCTGGGCTCCCTGGAGCAGAGAGATGTTTGCCCCCAGATGTTACTGTGGCTCCAAAGGGGCTGGGGGAGGCTGTCTGAGCTGCTCTGGGTGACAACTTCCCCACCCATGGTCTTTGGAAGTCCCCAGACATGTTTCCACGACCTTACGCAGCCTCAGGAAGAATCCCAAAGAGGTTGTCCAGCTTTCCCTACTGCTGGAACCAACGCTGGTCCAGCTGGCACCTGTGCCCACCTTCAGAACAGAGATGGATCAGCTGCTAAAAGCAGATGGATCCTAAATCACATTTACTCTGTCCAAACCTGCCTGTGCTCCCAGGGAGCAGCTAGAGCTGGGATTTCAAGTGTCTCCTGGGGCACTGTACTGCACCCAGTGAAAGGACACAGGGCTGTGTGCTGCCATCCCAGTGGGCAGGGGGGACGCTGAAGTCTGACACTTCCCAGAGCCAGGAAATAAGCCTGACACAAAGGGCAAAGCCAGCAAAGGGAGGGAAGGAGTGAGGCAGGAAACATCAGGCAGGAGAGGAAACGGGGAAGATAATCAGCTCCATGAGCACAAACACCCGGAACTTGTGCAAAGGAAAAGCCGACACCACTTGGCAAGCATTTGAGCAGGGAGACCTGCCCATCTGGCCTCTCGCTGAGGCTTCCTGAAGAACACGTGCCCTGGAGCACTTTAAGGTTCTCAGGGGTCCCTGGCCTCCAAATTACCATGGGTGGCACAGTTCCTGGTGGCTCAGCTCCAGCATGTCCTGCCTGGGATGAGCCTTGTCTCAGAGGGTGGAAGGATGGGCTCCTGGAGAGCAGCTGGCTGCACTTGTGAAGGCAAAGCACTCATGAGGGGTGAATCCCAGTTGCAGAGAGAGGTCCAAGTTGGGTCATCCTGCCCCAGTCTCTTGTTGGCTTGAAAAATGGGATCAACTGACCTGTTTCCACTTGGTTCTGCACAGCAGTTAGTCTGCTATCCTCGCACCCAACGGGAAGACCACTGCACTGGGATTCCTACAGGCTGATGCTCCAGGTGTTTCAATGCCCAGCAGTGCCCTGGGGGTAGTTCTTGTCCCCAGCAGCTGTGTCCAGTACTGCAGAACTTCCCACTCCTCCTCCTACCACCTTCAGAACACAGTGCTGCCCATGCCCTGGATGACCTGACCACATTCCAGGTGATGTCCCAGGCTGATGGAGCTTGTCCCAGCTGCCAGCAGTCCTGTCTCCCGCCATATCCCCAAGGGAGCAGTGACACACATCTCACAGGGCTGGCAACGACCACGAGGGGGATGACGACTGTAAGCTGTCAGCAATCCATGGTGGGATCTCTGGCATTGCTCATCTCCCAGGATCCAGCATGTGGTGTGGGAGAAAGGGAGAAACATGGAGAGAGATGGGCATGGAGCCAGCCTGTGGAGACTGGCCAGGCTCCAGCTGGCTTGTGTGGAGTAACTGGGGCAGGAGAACCTCTGCCAAGGGGCAGGGAGGGCACTCAGGGGAGGATTGGCCATGTCTCTGAGCCAGCACTGGGCTGAGCATGGCAATGCACTGGCAGGATCAGGCCCTTCACCCACACTCCTGTCCCTCAGCCACTCCTTCCCAGGGATTCCCCTCCTCCTGCTGCCATCACAGCGCTGATAGGGAGGTGCCCAAGTGAGCACTGACCACTCTGGCCACAGATATGAGCTGGGAAAGAAAAGAGCAAGCATTTACATGGGAAACAGGTGGCTGGATCAGGTGGAAGAGCCCAGATGGTTCAGAGCTCCCCTGAGGATGAAGCTGAGGTCAGTGTCTCCCTGGCAGGGAGCACGTGGGTGGCTCATGTGGGAACAGCTCCCTGCAGCTCTGTTGGCAGTGCTGGCTCCTGAGGGCCTTGGAAAGCACAGCACAGGCTTGGAAAAAAGCATGTCAGCCTGGGCATAGGGAACTCTCTGGAACAACTCCTCTGGCACAGCCAGGTGGGGCACAGCCTCAAGATTCCCAGGAAAACTGGTGGTGGCAGGCAAGCCCCCACTCCAGAAAGAGGTACAACCCCAGCAGAGGCCAGACCCAGAGGGACCCAGATGCTTCAGCTGGTCCTCTGGATGAGAAAGAGAAGGTGGTGGCCTCTGAGGGAAGGAGTAGGGGGTTGCTTGTCCTGCAGGACAGGTTGCTCTGCCCACCTGAGATCAGGCTTGGTTTTACAGGAGTCCTGGCTCCTTTTTGCCATGCTTCATTAAGAGAAGCTCTTTCCAGAAGGGACAAAACCCTCCTGAGAAATCCCAACACCACTCCAAAATCCATATCTTTGGGGCTGTTACCACTTCCTGGGAAAATTCATGCAGTCCAGGGCTGCCCAGCCCACCTTATTAATGTTCTCAGCTTCTCCATCCTACAGAAGTGCTGTTCCCATGTTGTGACCCACCATGAGACCAGATTTCCCCCACCCAGGGGTACCATGCCCAGTTGGGGCTCCACTATGGGAAGAGCTGTCTGCCTGGGATTGCAGAACTGGACTGTAGTGTCTGGTCTTCCCATTCCAGCCAGGAGGCTGCTCCCAAAGACACCATGTCCAGCACAAAGTCATCCCAAGGAATCTGTGGCAAATACACCATGCCTTGGTGGAAGCATGGCAGAGACCAGGCAGACCTGGGCATGCTCTGCAGCCAGGCAGGACAGCAGGAGGACAGCAGAGCTTTGGGTGAGTTACATGTCCCTTGGGACTTCCCTTCAGCTCAGAGCAGCTGAAGACAAGGCAGGCAGACTGCTTGGATCACAGGATCATTTAGGTTGGAAAAACACCTCCAAGATAATCAAGTTCCACCATTAATGCCAGGCTATTTTTTGCAGGGGCAAGACAGTCTGAGTGGGGACACTGCAACTGGGACAAGGCACAGGTACTGATTGACTTCATTTATTAGCAAGGCAAAGGCAGGGATCACATCCTGCCCCCTGGAGTCCCAAGCAGGTCCCTTGCAGACCACAGAGGGCTGAGCACCCTGGTGCTCCTGTGCACTCAGGGAGTCCCGTGGCACCGTGGAGTCCCTTGCAGGGACAGAGAGCAGTCACCAGGGGATAGCTTTACCTTCCCAGTTGAGCAGAGTCCCACTGTGTTTCTCGGAAAGGATTGTCAGCACAGACAACAGCCCCCGCACACTTGTGTCCACTGTCAGGTCAGCCTGTGAAGGGCACAGCGGGACACCACAGTCATTCCAGGCCACCCAGCAGCACTCACTTGGCTCATGTGCAGTGACAGCAAGGCTCCTTCCACCCAGAGTGAGGAGAGAGCCACAGGAGCTGGGACAAGTCCACTATGTGGGAAGATGGTTGGGTATCTGCACTGCTGGCTTGGACGGAGGTGGCTTGGGCTGGGAAGCCAGCCAGGTTTAACCAAACAGGAAGAGATCCCTGCTTCAAATGGGATGCTTTGTGCAGCCTTCTCAAAACTCCAGTGCTGCAGGGACCACTCCCACTCAAAACATGGATCCTGCAGGATGAGTGGAAACTTCACAGACCTGCAACTCCTCAAGGAACGGGTCACATGATGGGATGGTGCTGCTCCTTTCCTCCCTGCTCTGTTGGATTCAGGTTCTCTGCATACCTCCAGGCTGCCCAAAGCCCCTTTTTCCCCCCGATCAAGCAGCCTGATATGTGCTGATGCTACTTCCCAGTATCCACATATCCTGCAGGGGCCCAACACAGACATGGGAAATTTGGAGCCTGAGAGGCAGCTCATTTTCACATGGATCCGCCCTCCAGAGAGCCATCTTGGCCACCTGAGCCACCTCCGGTGCAGGTTCGTAGGCTGGGTCCCACCCATGGGTTCCCCTTTGGCCTGCTAGGCCAGAACTCACCTCCTGGCTGCCCATGTCTGTTTTCACCCAGCCAGGGTGCAGTGCCACACAGAGGATCCCAGATTCCTTGTAGGTCAGAGCCTGGCACATGGTCAGCATATTGAGGGCAGCCTGGGTGAGGAAGGAAGCATCAGCCATGGGCAGCAAAAGCTCCATGAACCAGCTTCCCTTCCGATTGCTGCCTCTTGGTGAGGGAGAAAAAGCAATACCAGGTCTTCAAGAGACAGTGTGTGTCTCCCCTGGGCAGGCATGCAGGTGCCCTGGCAGCTTGGGAACTCACTCCATCTCTTGATCCCAGGTGTTTCCCTGAGACCCAGCCTGGCAAGGGCAGCGCTGACCCCCATGGAGCTCAGGAGCAGGGGCAGGTCACCAGCGTCCATACCTTGCTGCAGCGGTAGGAGATGACGGGCTTGAAGAAGGAATCAGGTGTTTTCTTGATGGACCCCAAGATGGTGGAGATGTTGATGATGGCTGCCTTGCTGCAACTCAGGCCCTTTTCTTTGCTGTCCTGGGCAGCCTTCTTCAGCAGAGGCAGGAAGGCCTGGGGAGAAGCAACCTAGTGGGACACCCGTGCTTTAAGCCAGCCCCACTTACGGCAACTGCAACCCAGGGAGGGTGAGGAAGAACAGCAGGATGTCAGGGGAGCCCAGGTGTTGCTGCAGTAGCCCTGCCCGCTCCAAATCAGATTTGCACAATTCAGAGAGGCTGCAGAAGGCTTCGGCTGGAGGAGCAGCCCTAGCCCTCCCTTGCGCAGCCCCAAGAAATTTGGCAAAGCCCTCCAAGTTTTCCGTCGTGACCATGGACAGCCTGGGGTACCCTCAAGTTGGGCCAAATTTCATTCCTAGAGTTTCATCCATACCTGGGCCATCAGCATTGGCCCCACTGCATTGGTCTTGTATGTGCTGAGCATGTCCTCAGCGTTGGCCGTCTCCAGCGTGGCCGTGGGGGTGTAGATGCCGGCGTTGTTTATCAGCAGGTTCAGCCCCATCCCATTCAGCTTCCCCTCCACGACCTTGGCCGCATCCCTGATAGCGGAGGGGTTTGCGACATCTGCAGTGGGAGAGAACAGTCTGAGAGCTACGGCGGGGCAGGGGAGGAGAGGGAGGGGAGGAAGCCGAGGAAATCCGCGCATTCCGACCCGCGCAGCCCTTCCATTCACGGGCACCAGATGGTGCTGTGAAACCAGCTCCGCGCAGCGCGGCACCCGCATATCCCGACTCATCCCAAAACTGCCTCCTCTACCCCTCCGCCGGCAGCTGAAGGCTCCCACCAGGAGAAGCCCACCGTAGGGGCAAAGCGCTGTTGTGACTCCCCTTGCTGCATCAGTCCCCAGCAGCCACCGCCTCCAAAGTCCATGTCTGAGCAATTTCTGGAGAACCCAGGGCAGTCTCCGGGGGGACAAGTCCCCAAGGAAAATGTGCTAGGACCTGCCTTCCTCCCAGAGCCCTCCTGGTCTCACCTAGGACTTGGGATCAAAGCAGAGCAAGGATGTGATCTCTCAGCTGGGGGAGCCAGGGGCTGCCCAGGATGGATCTCAAGAACATCCTGGTCCTATGGCCATGGAACAAGGAGGCTCCAGGGAATGGGGTGAGGCTGAAACAGGTCTGGAGAAGCTGGGGTTTTTGCAGCAGGTCATGAAGCAGCTCTGAAGAACTGGATCCCCATGCACAGCCTGAAGGCAGGGAGGGAGGGAAGGAGAAATGGGGCAGGCATGGCTGGCAGTCACAAATTTACCAGCTCAGAGGCAGAGCGCACGTACCCAGCTTTACAAGAACCAGATTTGGGTGTTTGGATGCCAGATCTCTCAGCTCCTACAAAAAGAGACATGGAAACAATCAGCACTAGGCAGAGGCGATGCCAAGCATCATCCTGGGGTGCCAGCAATAGCCCACCCTGAGGGAAACATCTTCCAGGTGTTACTCAGCGCTTGTGAACAGCTGGGCTGGGGACCTGCCTTGGTTCTCAGGCTTCTCCCAGGCTCCACAAAGCAATGTGCATGTGCTCAGAGCATGGCATGGCCATGACGGCAAGATGCTGTGGTCACTCTCCCAAAGGGTCATCCATAGCCCAGCCAGAGCCACAGCAAAGGATGGGAGCAAACTGTGCAGGACCAGCTCACCAAGGAAATTACATGAACTGGCTGGGGGTACAGCCAGAAGTGTTTCCCAGAGGCTGCTGGAAGTGAGGTGGAGGAGGAACAGCTGTGAGTGCCAACATCAGATTTGACCTTTAGGGAAATTACATCTGAATAGGCCAGTCCCAGATCCACTCTGCTCTGGACACTACATCTCACCTACTCAAGTGAAATGAACCACTTTGCACATTTTTAGTGGTTGTTTTCACCACATGTGGCTATTGGGAGGAATGGGTTAAAAGCTGAAGACTGGGAAGGAGGACTGTAAATCATTCAAGTGACCTTAGAGCTGTGAATAACCTGTGATAAATGTGCGTGAACAGCAGCCAGTGATCCACTAGCATGGATCATAACAGTACCTGTGTCTCCTGTACCTCTGTACCTGCCTGTAACTCTGCCTGGTGTTGCTTCAGGGATCCCCTGGTTATCAAGATAACAGAAATAAATTTACTCTTCGTGTTTTAGCCATAGATTGTCCTGGTTGTCTGCCTGTGCCGACTCAGACAGTGGAAGATTCAGAAGCTCTTTCCAAAAAGGAAACTTTGTACCTTGTGAGGGATTGGTTACGTGAAAAGGGACATACAGATTCGGGATATACAGATTCTTTGCAGCTTACTGATCTGAGAGGCTGGCTACATGAGAATGGGCACATAGACCCTTGCAGTTAGCTTAGCAAGGTCTCATAAGACAATGCACCACACATCCTATGTAACAACTGAAGTTGCAGAATATTACATGTATCTTGCTCAATAACTGAACCACCATTGAGTCTTACTGCTGAGCTACGGGTTTATTTGCAGAGCCAGCAAGGTTAGGTTTTGGCAATAACAACAGACATCGGTGGTTAGAAGGCCAGGGAAAAAAGCAGAACTGCTGACCACAAAAGGGGTACTAAGGAGGGGTTTAGGATCAGCTTAGTAGACGTGAACCACTTAGAATGCGCCTTTACAAATACGCATGTAGCCTATTATTGTTAGTATATAAGGAGCTCTGGTACAATCAATAAATCGGATTCCTGCTGATCACTCATATTGAGCGTCTGGGTTTCCCCTCTATCGCGACAGTACCTCACAGTTCCTAGCAGCTCTTTGCTCTGAGCCTCCAACTAGGGCAGGTTTCAGACAACAGAAACTGAACCACCTGGTTCAATGTGCCCAAAAGGATTGCTTTTAGAACTAAAAAACTCTTCCAAACATGCCCACAGGAGAAACACAAATTGGTGGTTTATTGTGAGAGGAATATGGAGCAGGAGAGCTGCTGGCACTGGCTGTGGTTCACCATCAGTTATCTCTGGGCTCCCCCATCAGACCCCATCTTCCCACATTAGCCCTGGGCACAGGAAATGATGTAAAATCCATTGATTGGTTTGTGGTGGCCAACAGATGTTTCTCTTCTCCTGTTTTTCCCAACTGTCTGCCTCATCAGCCTCATACCATCCTAGCAGGAGCTTCCCCAACCCCAACACCTGGCCCAGGCACAAAAGGGCAGGAGAAGTGATGTGGCACCAGCCTGGCAGAACAATACCCTGTTCTCGATGCCCTGTGGTCATGGACTTCAGCAGCACCCTGAAGACACTGCCCTCACCCTACCACAGCCAGAGAAGGCTTAGGGAAGTACCCCTGGCTAGGAGAGTTGCATGTGGACCACCCTGCAGGAAAACTGGCTCCAGTCCAGCCCTGCAAAAACTCCCTGATCTCATCGCTGCCAGAGTCCTGCAAGTTGTGGGGAGGAAGAATGGGGCAAAAATAAAAGACCTGCCCTAGCTTTTGATCCAGCCAACTTGGGCACCAGCCTCAGCAGGAGCTGGGCACACCTGGGTTGGTGTCAGGAATATTCCTGAGATGGAATAGTACACACATGCAAGAAGATGCAACAAACAAATCAGCTGGCGCCAGGATCTATCAGAGAGCAAGTTTCTCCCTGCAAGTATATCAGGGGACACAGTAAGCAGAGGAGGACAAACTGTATGCAAGGAAAGTTGGAAGAACTGGGAGGCTTTTTGATTCTCTGCAGAAGCAACATATATGAGTCTCTCCCATTTTAGCGAAGTGGAAGGCAAGGACAGGGGGATCTCACAGCTCCACTGGCCACCACTTTTGGAGACCCCATGTTCTGAACCTCCAGATTTTTCAGAGAGCAGCGTAACACAGCAAAACCAGCCCGAGCAGCACCGCTGCCGCTCGCACCGCCTCAGCCCCCGAGACCAGCCCAGCCCGGCCCGTGCCCGCAGCGCACGGGCGAAGCCTTGGCACGGAAGGGCGGGTTCGGGCACATCCAGCGCAGCCCACAATAGCCCAGTGGCGCGGCCCAAAGGGTGGCACGGCCGATTCTCCGCCGGCTGCACTTCAGGTGACTTTCACACGGGGCAGGGCACGGTGCGGACCTCACAGTCCCGCTCCAGCAGCGAGTTGTCCAGGCCGGTGACAGGGGCCGAGCGTGCGACCGCCGCCCCCCCCCGGCCCCCACTGACCTGTGCCCGTGTCCCCTCGGGGTCCCGGCAGGTGGCGAAGATCCAGGCGGGCGGTCGCGGCGAGCTCAGCAGCTGCTTCACCAGCTCCAGCCCGATGCCGCGGTTGGAGCCGGTCAGCAGCACCGTGCGCGCCGCCGCCATCGCGGCCTGCCCGGCCCGGCCGGGCCCGGCCCGCCTGGCGCCGCCTCCCGACCCCGCGGGCCGCACCGGGCTGCCCCAGCCCCCGGGGGGATGGCTGCGGGGGCGGAGAGTGTGCGTATGTGTTAGTGTGTGTTTGTGTTTGCCTTCCCACCTCACGTTCAGTGCAAAGTGGCGCCCCCGAGGGGAGGAGGGAGGGGCCTCAGAGCGAGCCGGGGGATTGAGGGGACCCTCGTCTCTCCCCAAGGGTGGTGGATGAGGGACAAAGCTTGCAGCAGGTCTGGGAGGGTGTCTTCAGCACCTTTAGCACAGTAATCTATACCACAGATAAGAGTAAAAAAAGCCCAAAACAACCTAAACTAGACCCGTTTAGCATTAGGAAGTACCAGCCCCTTCAGAGCTGTTTTTCTTGCCTGCCCGGAAATGAACCTGAATCGGCTCTGTCCCTGAGCATCAGATGCAATAAATCTGGTAAATAAATAGAGCCACGAACATACACTGAGGCTGTAGGACCTCTCCTATGGAGACAGGCTGAGAGAGCTGGGGTTGTTCAGCCTGGAGGTGAGAAGATTCCAGGGAGACCTCAGAGCCCCTTCCAGTGCCTTAAGGGGCTCCAAGAGAGCTGGAGAGGGACTTGGGACAAGGGCATGGAATGACAGGGCAAGGGGGAATGGCTTCACACTGACAGAGGGCAGGGTTAGGTTAGATATTTGGAAGAAATCGTTCCCTGTGAGGGTGGTGAGGCCCTGGCACAGGTTGTCCAGAGAAGCTGTGGCTGCCCCATCCCTGGAAGTGTTCAAGGCCAGGTTGGACAGGGCTTGGAGCAACCTGAAGGTGTCCCTGCTCATGGCAGAGAGGTTGAATGAGATGCTCTTTATGGTTCTTTATGACCCAAAGGATTCTGTGATTTAGGCAGCAGTTTGGGGTTGCAGGTGTTTTGGGGGATGTTTTCTCCTTGTTTTTGTTGCTGAGTATCAGGTACCTGGTTCAACAGCTGCACCAAAGTATTATAGAGTAAAGCAAGGAAAAGGTTTGCTGGCATCTTAGGAATGGGAAAACAGGGCTGGAGGGAAAAGGGAAAACAGAAAAAGGATAATCAGCATCATCTGGAGGATGGTATCTGGAGGGGGTCTGCGTTTACCAGCCCTGCTGCCAGCCTGGAGGTGGGTGGTGTTGTTTTATTTTCAGCTCTTATATAGACAACTACATACCCATTAAAATCCCATTGTGGTGAGCACACAACTGGGATTTCAACAGCGAAGCAATGACTGAGCAACTCTGATGTATATAAGGGTTGTTATTTATGTTGCTTATTTTCGTCCTTGTTTGACAAACACTACACAAAACACCTCTGATACTGATAAATACGTCAGAAATAAAATATTTATATCAGTCTGGTGATAACATCAGGTGATTTGTGCTAACTCTATCCTTCTCCATGATTGTTCAAGTACACGGGAGCCTCTGCTCCCCAGTTTACTTTGGGATATTAAAATGCACTTTTTAATAATAATAAATGCATTTTAGACCTTTCTTTTCTTTTGTAGAAGTTAGGATTTAAGAAAAATAAATCTTTGATTATACTACTAAATACTAAGAGAAAAAACCCTCCTTTTAGCAGCTATTTGGATTAAAGTTCCCATTCTCCTTTTCCTGCCTCCTTCTGTGCTCAGGCCATTAAGTCAGTGACTTGTCACCAGAAATGCTGCTCTGTCTATGGAGAAGTTTAGCAAATAATGACCGAGGGGTTCAAACACTTAGGGTGAACCACAAGTCAGGGTTTGGCCACCTATTCCACACAGATGCTGCATACTGCAGACAAATTACACTGATGAACTCTTCCTGAAAAGTGCTTGTTTGAAAAAGCCTTGGAGACAGGGATCCCCAGTGATCTGCTGTGCAGAAACAGTTTAAGTGCAGCCACAGCTGAGGGCAGAAGGAGCCTGTTCTGAATGCAAATGGAAACCGTGAAAGAAAGGCAGCTCCAACTATCTGTAATCGAGTTCTCTGTCGTGTTCCCCATGAATAAAGCAGAGGATTATCCATTCTTTGAAAACCTTGTTAGTTAAGTGTTCCGAGGCTTCCAGCAGGTAATAACAAGAAGTGCAAACAAAAAGAAAAGGAACACCAAGGAATAAGAATAAAACAAAAAAGCCCCAAGGCTTATCCAAGTGGTCTAGTTTCACTATAACAGGCATTGGGAAACTCCTGCTGCCTGATAAAGCGTGAGTCTGATGTTGGTGAATTTTGGAGTGTTTGAGGGTATAAATCATAGAACCCTAGAAAAATCGTAGAACCCTAGAATGTTTTGGGTTGAATGGCACGTTAAGGATCACCTAGTTCCACCCCCTCTGCCATGGGCAGGGACATCTTCCACTAGACCTCCCTAAGAATACAAAGAAGTATTTGAGTTCACTTAGCTAAAAATCAAAACTAGTAATTCCTGTTGCCAGCTCATTGTTGCTGTAATTTGATTAAAGTTTCTGCAGTGTAAAGAACAAAGTGCATGTGAGCACGTCCTTTGCACTGAGCTGATGGATCCATCATAAGTGCTGCTTGAGTCAATGGATCTAGAAAAAAATGCAGTTAGAGGGAGAGGGGGAAACACCTAAAAAAAAAAGTAAGTGGGTTTTTTTCCCCTCCCTTTTTACAAATATGGTTTGAAACCAGAATGAACAACTATGGTAAATTCTAATTTCTGCTGATAAAATACTCAGAGCCCCACCCATTTCACTCAAGTAGTGTCCACAGCTGCTTACAGAACAATACAAGTTTTTGCTGTTCACAGACTGCATTTTTTCTGCTCAGTTGTGTGGGCAATAGCTCACATCATCTAGGCTGACATGACATTTTTGGAATAGCATGGTGCTCAGCTTTTAACTTCTTCGCAGGAAGTAGATTTTCAATAGTTCCTTATATGCTTTTTAATTTAAAGATTGTACTCACTCTTTCATGCTTAAACGTCTTTCCTTAATAAGACAATGATTTTTTAAACTGGATTCCTAAATTAACATCTGCATTATCACTGTATTTATTCCTAGACTTACATCTGCCTCCTTTTCTCACTTCAACACATGGATGTCAAACCATGGCAGTCACAAGCTGATCATTTAGCCTGTGCCTTAGTGTTCCTGACATGGAGCATATCTGCCACGTGTGACAGGCTGTTCTCAGCCATCCCTGTTAGCAAATCTAATAGTGGGAAAGCAAATTCATCTTTCTTGGTGGTTCTGAGGTCCCTCTTTATGGCACTATGCTGAAGCACGAAGGATAACCCAGCCACCTATCCTTAGAGGATGGGAAAAAAGAAGCTCAGTGAGGATCTGTGCTGTCCCCATGGGTCTTGGCAAAGCAGTTCTGTTCCTGTGCTGCCAGCACTGCTGCACCCAGCTAGCTGAGGCATCTTGGCTGCTGTCATGAGGGGAATATCCCCAGAAAAGTGCTCCTGAACCCCGTGTGAGGCCCCAGGCAGACACAAGGTCCAAGCACTGTGGCCCAAGGGAGGTTGCATGGACAGTGTGAACATTTTAAATCCTCAGTCTCATAGAATCACAGAATAGTTTGGGTTGCATGGAACCTTAAAGACCATCTTGTTCCAACCCCTGCCATGGGCAGGGACACCTTCCACTAAACCAGGTTTCTCAGAGCCCCACTCAACCTGGCCTTGAACACTTCCAGGGATGGGGCAAACACACCTTCTCTGTGTAATGTCTGCCAGGGCCTCCCCAGCCTCACAGGGAAGAATTTCTTCCTAATATCTAATCTGCCCTCTGGCAGTGTGAAGCCATTCCCCCATGTTCTGTCACTCTATGCCCTTGTCCAAAATCCCTCTCCGGCTCTGATGCAATGCAGGTGTAACCTGGATGAGTCTGCTATGCAAAGTCTGTAAAGCTATGACAAAGGTGCCACAGGAACTTGACTTGAGAGCTGCAGGTAGGCTCAGGATCTTACCCCTAGTTCCTGCATCCTTTTGCAATGGGGTGTCTCTACTCATAGAGTCATATCATAGAATCACAGGATGGTTTCTGTTGGAAGAAACCTTACAGATCATGTAGTTACAACCCTCCTGCCATGGGTTTCCAACCCCCATTAGATCACTAATCCTCTTCAGCCCAAAAGGAAATTAATCAGGAAGGGTGGGTAGTGCCCAGCATCAGTTACAGTGCTGGGTCGGTCTCACCCCACCTCTTGATCAGTGGCTCACTCAGCACTATCTATTGATTCTTTAGCAAGTGACTAACAGGTGATGACAGACCTGAACGCATTGTGGAGCAAATTGGCTTGATAAATAGCAGTGAGTTTATTCCTTATTTACAGTAGATCAAATGTACTAAAACTAATTGTGCCACACCCCAGTTCGCCTGGCAGGCAGAGAAAAGCATATTCCTCCGTGTTTCTGTCAGCAGCACTGTCATTGTGCAATAACCTCGGTGACTGAGAACTGTGCTTGAGCCTCCAGCAACTGAGGGTGGAAGAGGAGTGACTGTCTTTTGGAAAACTGGCTCTGAGTCTTCCCAGTGTGGTGATGTGAAAACAACCCATTGGTAAAATGGACAGCAGCCTGGGGGGCTGTGGGAGAGGAGCTATAGTGCTCCTGAGCTTGGTGTTTGTGCAGCTGCACCTCGAATCCTGTGTTCAGTTCTGGGCCAGTCACAGCAAGAAAGACATTGAGGTGCTGAAGCGTGTCCAGGGAAGGGCAATGGAGCTGGGGAAAGTGCGATAAAGAGCTGATGAGGGAGCTGGAAGAGCTCAGCCTGGAGAAAAGGAGGCTTAGGGGGCCATTATCACTCTGTACAACTCCGACAGAAGGGTGTAGCCAGGTGAGGTCGGGCTCTGCTCCCAAGTAACAAGTGATAGGATGAGAGGAAACAACCTTAGGTTGTGCCAAGGGACATTTCAATTGGGTATTAGGGGAAATTTCTTCACAGAAAAGATTGTCAAGCACTGGTACAGGCTGCCCAGGAAAGTGGTGGTGTCACCATCCCAGAAGTGTTTAAAAATGCATGGTTGTGGCACTTGGGGACATGGTTTACTGGGGGAATTGGCAGTGTTAGCTTAATTGTTGAAATTGATAATCTTAGAGGCCTTTTCCAACCTAAATGATTCTATGATTCTGAGGGCTTTAATGCTCAGCTTAAGGTTTAGACCATGCAAGAACATTTCCAAGCAAAGAACCATCTGAATCTCCTCTTGGGAGCTGGACCGAGGTACTTTCCAGAGGCTTGGGGACAGCAGCAGCCCTTGTGACAAGGCTGGGCTGCAAGGCAGTAAGGCTGGTTTCTTTGCCCTCTGCCTCTTTGTGCCAGGCTGGACTCAGACTCCTGGTGAAGCAGTGCTTGTTTAAACTCTAATAATCAATAATGCAGTGTGGGGCCCCAGAGAAAAGTCAACATTATAAAGTTACAGCTCCAAAACAGTGGAAGGCTGCACAAATGTGATGACAGAGCAAAAACAGGAGAATTAAAATGTTAATTATTTGTTTTCTGATGTTATCTGCTTCTGAGGCACGGTGGAGGTTTCAGACAGGCTGAAGTCTATTTGGAGGATTTGAGTTCTAGTGCAAATGGCATCTGTTGGCAATTGAGGTCTGTAGTCATTGAAAAGGAAATACTGAAATGATCTATGGAGCCTGAATGCCAGTTCAGCCATCTGTGAGATCCTCGGTGACAGAGGTGGAAAGACCCAAAGCTTTGTACTGCTGGTAAGTGGTAGGAATCCACACAGGAAAAGAAGTCTCTCAACCCAGTGTGGAAAACTAAAAAAGCAGAAGGAGGTCCAATTAACGTGAGGAAAAAAAATGGGGGAAAAAATTGTGTGGAACTTAAGGAAAGGCTCAGACTTGGCAGAGAGAAGATATGGGATTGGGTCACCACAGAAGCTGCCAATGTGCATCTTCCCAAATGGGTTTGGGGAGGGGTCCCAGGTCAGAGCCGGGAAGGACCTGCTTATCTCACAGTGTCTGCCAGCTGAGCCTCAGAAAACAGGCTGGAGTGGGCAGGAGGAAATCAGCTGCTGCTGGGGCATGGAGACACACTTGGCATTGCCACTGGGAGGAAGCTGCTCTGGTTAATGCTACTGCCAAGATATCCTGGGGCAGAAGGCGACATGTGAGCAGTGTTGTTGTCTCCATTGCTGCCCAGTAGCCTGTGCAGTGGCTCTGGGACTCAGTGTAGGAAAACAAGGGGTTGGCAAGTGGTTTCTGGGGATATGTTTTCACTTACAGTGGGGCAGGAACACATGATGTACATACGCACCAGATCCAGCCTTGCAAACCTGTAATGAATCACTTGAGGAACTGAACAGCCCTGGGCTCCACTGGTGGTAGCACAGAACAGTGCCTCATGGCAACAGGCAAGGTGGAGAATAGGCTTTGAGCAGAGCATTTCCTTTGCAGGTGAATGTCCCAGGTGCCCGAGTCGTCTGTGGCTCTGAACACAGCTCAACTTATGACTGCATCCCAAGGGCTGGGGAGCATGACCAGCAGCCATGCAGATCCCCACCCTTGTGCCAGGAGACCACGCTGGGTTTGCTCTCCCACCCCACAGGTCTTTTGCTCCACAATGAGGGAGAGGTTATTGTCTTGGAAGAGGCAGGAGCAAGGCAGAGAACATCTGCTCAGGGCCATCTGAGGCACAGCCTGGTACAATGTGCAAAGACCATTGAGCCCACAGCATGCTTGTGAAGGTGTCAAGCCCACCCGAGCCATGGAACTTCCCACATCGACCCACACGCTGCTCCCTCCCTCCACACCCACAACAGCCCCACCTGGCTTATGGCACCAGGTTACCCAAAGAATGCAAAATTTGCCTGGAAAAGCCAAGTGATTTTTGCCATTAGGTAACTAGGATTGGTCCCCAGCTGGGATCTGTGTCCTGGAGCTCAAAGAGCTGGAGCAGTTGCTCCTCCTGGTGAGAAGCCAGCATTGCTGCAAGCCGTGAGTGGGTGGGACACGCTATAAGGAAATATTAGAGAGCTGAGCAGACAGTGCAAGCTGGAGCATAGAGAGAAGCAGCAACATGGGAGAACTTTGTGTCCACTCTGTTCTGGTGACTGGGGCCAACCGGGGCCTCGGCCTGGGGTTTGTGCAGCATTTCCTGAGGACGCCAAAGCAACCCCAGTGGATCTTTGCGACGTGTCGGGACCCCAAGGGACAGAGAGCACAGGTGAGGCCGGGCTGGGAGGCAGTGGCTGTGCTGGGGGATGGGAGCACTCGGTGCCAGGGGGAGATTGGAAGAGGGAGGGCACTTGCAAGGGTCTGGAGCTGCAGTCAGGCACCTGTGGCCCAGGGCAGCTGGGCTGGGACAGCATGGGAGCAGCTGTGCACGGGATGTGTGGAGGGAACAGAGGTACTTGGTCATGGAGTGCTCCCCACCCTTTTGGTTCAGGGCAGATGGAGCATGCTGCTGGCGCCATGGGAGTGCAGGGATGGAGCCAGAGCAATGTGGGCTTTGACTGGGAAAGGCTGAGCCTTTGCACAGCCCCTCCAGCCTCTCCGTGCCTACACAGTGCCCTCTGTTACAGGAGTTACAGAATTTGGCCTCCAAGCACCCCAACGTCATCATCATCCCGCTCGGTAGGTGCCTCGAGGTGGGGATCCTTTGCCCCAGTTCCTCTGGCGGGTGCCCAGGCTGGGCACACCCTGCGAGTCCTGTGCTGGGAGGGAGCTGTGCCAACGGGCTGCTGCCTGTGGGGCCATCGGGCACTGCTGCCTCTGGGGAACAGAGGGGACTCCACCATGGGGACACGGGCTCTGACCTCCCCTGTGTCGGCTCTGCAGAAGTCACCAACCCCGCCAGCATCAAGGCGGCTGCAGCCAAGGTTGGGGAGCACCTGGGGGGCTCTGGGCTGAACCTCCTCATCAACAACGCTGGAATGGTCAAGCCTAAGACACTTGATTCTGAAACATTGGAGGACATGACCGAGATTTACGCCACCAACACGGTTGGACCCCTGCTGATGGGCCAGGTGAGTCCCCAGCACTACAGCACAGCTCCAGAAGGATCCCTTCCCACGTCCACAAGCTGGACATCATAGAGGGTGTGAAGGGCCAGTGGGAGGGGCTCCTGTCACTGCTCTGGAGCCCGATGGACTCTCAGTTGATGAGAAGCTCGTGGAGCCAAGGGCTGGAGCTCAGGAGCTGGAGCTTGGCAGGCTGGGACAGTGGGAAGAGGAGGGAGGATGACCCAGTCCTGGTGTCAGTGTTGCCCACTGTGGAAGGAGCTGCTCCCCTGCCCTGTGCCATGTCCGTGTGTGCTCCTGTCCCCTCTGTCTCCTTGCAGGCGTTCCTGCCCTTGCTGAAGAAGGCTGCCCAGGGGAGCCCGGGCTCAGGGCTGAGCTGCAGCAAGGCTGCCATCATCAACATGTCCAGCTATGCAGGCTCCATTGAGGATGTCTATCTATGGGATTTTGGACAAGTTGTCTCATACCGCTGCAGCAAGGTACTGCCAGATTGTTCTGGGGGTGAGCCCAGACATTTTTCCCTCCGAAGGATCATGCTGCCTTCCAACCCCCCCTCAGTCTGTGCCCCTCTCTACACTGTGACTGAGCTCCTGTCAGTCCCTGGCTACCTCTCACAGCACAGTTATGTGCCTAGCCCTAGGTCTCCCTCAGAGGGACGTGATGGGATGGGACTAGGCTGGGCATTCACACAGGGATAGTGAGGGAGCATCATGTACCCCAGGGAATGGGTAAAACTGCCCTATCCCTGCCCCAGCTGTGGGGCCTGCACACCTTCCCTTGCAGCCCCCTTTCCCCTCCCACCACCGTCCCCTCCCTGTCTCCCCACAGGCTGCTCTGAACATGCTGAGCAAGTGCCAGTCCCTGGCGTACCGGGAGCACGGCGTCCTCTGCGTCGCCCTCCACCCCGGCTGGGTGCAAACCGACATGGGGGGTACAGGATCATGTAAGGTAAGAGATCTCCTGTCCATGGTCTGGGAGAACCTCATCATTCAGAATGCAGAGTTTGCTGGTATCTCATGCTGGGCTGTGTGAGAGCTCCTGGGCAGATACCCTGGAGGCACAGGAGGGAGGGAGATGAGTGACTGGGAACTCTTCTTGTCCCGAGCAATGATCTGTTTCAGGCCAGACCCTTGAGCATACAACTGTTTCTCCCTCTGTCTCACAGCCTCCCCTGACAGTGGATGACAGCGTGCAAGGGATGCTGAAGGTGCTGTCCTCCCTCTCTGAGAAGGAGACCGGCACCTTCCTGGACTGGGAAGGGAAGGTTTTGCCCTGGTGAGATGCTGATTCAGGATTCTGACTGTGAGGACCTTTGTTGCTGCACTATGTTGTGCCTGCCCCTGAGTAAATGTGTCCACAAACAATAAATAGCACTGTGTGAGCCTCCTTCCCTTGGTCTATTAACTATCACTGAGAGAGTCCTCACTGGTGCTTTGAGAGTCCTTCCCAGTTATTTCTGCGTAACATTGAGCTAGGTTGGTCTGAAGACTTGTTCTTATCTAGCTGGGGACCTGGATACCGTCCTGACAGGAATTTGTCCCAGGGCTCATCCCAGAGCTCTCCCTCAGAATGACAGCACCACTGTACAATGACTCAGGCACTCCTCCCAGTGAGTCCTTCCTCATTTGTCAGTTCAAAGTCCAAGCAGAGCATTGCTCATTGTTAGCTCCTCTACGACCTAGGTCAGGAAGACAAAACCTGATGGGATCCTCCTGGCTTGCTTATGCCCTGCTGTGTTCCTCCAGGAGAGATCAAGGTAGTTAAAAACACCCATGAAGACCAGGGCCTCAAATGGGAAATCTGTAAGTGCAGTCTTGAGCCCTCCCAGGGATGGGAACACTATTCTGTGTTCCTGTTAAATCCTGTCTCTACCTCTCTTCTTGGTGGCTGTGCTTCCTGTTCCAAGCTGGTGTGTGGAGGCAGGATAGGCTCTTGGTGTTGTGTGCATTTCCATGGGGCACACGTGGCACTGGAGGCTCCATGATGAGCAGAGATGCCCACAGGTCCTCTGGGACTCACCATGGGGCTGATGGAGTGAGATGAGGGACCTAATGGGCACATGGGGCCTTGGAGTCCCTGGGGACACCAGGGATCCCCCACTGTATATCCCTGGTGCATGGAGGGATGGGGAGGAGGCAGCAGTGGGATGGTACCCAGGGGGTTGTGGGCAGAGAGCTCTCACCCCCACTGAGTCCTTTCTTCTCCACCAGCACTGAGCCAAACCTGCACCAGAGCCAGGAACAGCAAATGCAGCTCTGGAGTCACCAAAGCACAGTTTTGAAGGCATGAAATTGGGGAGGAAACAGGAAGAGGGATCATGATCAGGCAGGGAGGTGGCAGTGGGACCCTGGGCATGATGGATGACAGGGGCCAGGGACATTCTGGATTACCCAGACCTTCCTGACTGGATCCTTCCCACAGCATCACTCAGCTCCCCGTGGAGATCCTTGTACCATTTGTTGTATTTTTAACTGAATTCCTCCAAATTTGTTGTATCACACACGATGATAAAAAGTTAATTAATTCCTCACCTCTTGTATCACTTCGATTCAGCTGAAATGATTATAACCCTGACTTTGCTGTATTATAGGGTGATGGCCCCACTGCATAAGGCCTCTCAACAGTGCTGTCCTTTGCAGCAGTCTCATTTCCTGGGTGCCATCCCAGCACTGCCAGTATTTTGCACAATTTAGGGCCCCATTCCAGATTCCCGAGGCTCCGAGCGGCAGCATCCATTTGTAGCCTCCTTAATAAAACGGGATTTGATGGCCGGGCTGTGCTGCGTGTCCACGCCGGGGGAGGGGACAGTGCAGAGACTTTCCTCCCCGTGGTCCCAGCATGTGGCAGGACCCAGCAGGTGGCAGGATCTCTTCTGCTGTGATCGTATAGTGGTCAGTACTCTGCGTTGTGGCCGCAGCAACCTCGGTTCGAATCCGAGTCACAGCAACTTTTGTCAAGGGCCGGGAGGGAGGCGGCTGAGGGGGGGTTGGTTTGCAAAGATGCCGTGTCCTGGGAGGGGACCACAAGCTTGGGTGGTCCGAGAGTGGCCAGCCTCACACAAATAAAGATTTCCTGACCTGTAGTCACTGTGCAGGGTCTCTGCAGTGAGGCTGAGGTGGCACTTCTGGAGAGCTCTCTAGCTTCTCCATTTTCCAGGCAAACTTGAGAATTTAGAGGAATTTGCCCAGCCTTCCACGTTCCACTTCCTCACCGTTTTGCAGGAAGAGGACCAAAAGATGCAGTGGCTGCTCTGCAGAGTGAGAGGAGGTGGGAGGCAGCAGCTTGCTCAGCTCCTGTCCCCCAGGGCGTGAATGATCTGCCACAGCAGAAGGAAGATCAGCCTGATGAAAGCCCTGCTGCCAGCACTCCCTGCTCCAGGGGAACAGGATTTTGGTTACAGGACCTCCAGGGATGTTTTCACAGCAGAGGCAAAACCCACCCAGAGCTGAGGGATGACCCTGACAAACTGTAGGTCTGAGAACTCGAGGTCTCATGGGCACCAAGAAGCAGGGGGAGATCTCTGGGTGCACCAGGAGATGCTTCATCCTGGGGAAGCCTCTGAAACTGTTGCCTTTACCCTTCTGGAGCTTTAATGGAGTCACCCTGTTTTCTTGGACTTGGTGCCCTCTCCTGACAGCCGTGCAGAACTCACTCTGGTCGGCAGCTTTCAAAAGAGAAGTTACATAAGGTGTGGCAGAGGCTGGTGGTGAAAAAGGCACCACGCAAGCAGTGGGTCTCAACTCACCACTGTGGGGGCATCTGAAAGCAGCAGAAGGCTGCAGCACTCGGGCAGATGGGTTCAGGCGTCTGCAGGGCTGGTGCTTGGGAAAGGGAGAGGGAGGAGTTTTTTAACTGCACAAAATAAATTTATTTTCTTTTGTATCTTATCCAGAGAAAGAAATGAAGAAAAAAAATCATTGCACATTTACTTTTAGGATTTAGAGTTTATAGGGCACTGCTTGCACGACTTCACACTCCTCCAACATTCCTTTACTGAAAACATATCACTTTACTTAGGGAAAGCTCAAAAAGCATTTTTCCCTTCTAAAGATAATACAGAAGGAAGAGAAGGCAATGGAGAGGTCGCATATTAGCAGCAGCAGCAGTGCCTGCCCCACTTTTGCCCAGCTGAGCAGCAGAAACACAAGGAAATACATAACTTCTCAATTCCTCTTTTCTTCCCCCCAAAAGTCACTGTAAGGCCACTAAACTTATCTGAAAAATAATATACTATGCTTGAGCAACTGATGTATGTTCAGGGTGAAAAATGTAAAAAATTTACATAGGATAGGGGATGTTTTTCACCCAAAATTGCTTGGTTTTCTGTTAAAAGATTTTCATTTTGCAAAAATATCCTGAAGTGTCAATACACCTACAGTGCAGTCCAGAGCTGGACTGAGACTGTGGTGGCCCCACGAGTCACTGCAGCCTCTGCTCTCACATGAATTGTATTCCCTTAAAATGATGCAGGTCTCTGCTGGGAAACTTCCACTCTTTACCCTCCCAGTGAAAAAGGGTGTCCTGATGTTCAGCTGGAGCCTCCTGTGTTCCAGTGTGTGCCCATGGCCTCTGGTCCTGGCACTGGGCACCGCTGAACAGAGCCTGGCTTCCCTCCCAGGAGAGATGCTCCTGTCCCTTCGGTATCTTCATGGAGGTCGTTATGCAGAAAAAACAGCTGCCAGCAGGAACCCAAACTTTGGGAACACTGCTTGAAGTCAGCTGGGGCACCCGAGCACCCTCCACTGTGGGAGGGAGCAGTGGAGACCTCAATCCCCTGCTCCTTCCCTGCCTCAGCTCCCCCGGGAGGGACTGTCCCGGCAGGAAGAGGTGCCGCTCCTGCCCATGGGCTCCTAAAGGATAAAAACACCGCCTGAACAGGGGCTTGAACCCTGGACCCTCAGATTAAAAGTCTGATGCTCTCCCAACTGAGCTATCCAGGCTCACATTTGGCATGTGGGGGGCATGTCTGTGACAGCCGGGGGGACCCCACTTTGCTGCAGCACTGCAGGGACAACGTGGGGACCCATTTCGATGTTTTCCACTCCCACGCCACCCCAACGAGGCTGCCAGCGCAGGCCAGACTGAACACCCGGGTTCTGGGAATGTCCCCGGGCACTGATCAGGCACAGGGATGCGCCCTGGGAAGATGCCGGCGCCGCAGGGATGCGCAGGCAGGGAGGGGAGCAGGATGCTGCGGGAGCGGCTGTGAAACCTCCGCCGCGCCCAGAGGGAGCCCCCGGGTCCCGCCGGGGAACAGGAGCAGCAGCGGCGGCTGCGGCCCCGCCGGGTCCGTGCTCTGCGCTGCGGCTGCAGCAGCCTCGGCTCGAATCCGAGTGCCAGCGGCGCTTTTGCAGGAGCCGCGTTAAGGAGGGAGGGAGGGAGGCGGCTGCGGGGAGTTGGGTTGCATAGACCGAGCTTGGATGGGCACCTACAGGTGCCACCCCACATATTCTATTGCCCTTCCTCCCCATTCTGCAGGAAGGGGCCCCTCTCCCTCACGGGGAACCCACCCCATCAGCCAGCCCACCCACCAGTGCCCTCCAGCCCCACACATCCCTGTCCCACCTCGCACTTCCCTGGGAGGAAGAAGAAATCTTCCCTTCAGCAGAAGAGTGCTATTTTGCCCCATCCCTTGAAGTGTTCAAGGGCACGTTGGATGGGGCTTGGAGCATCTGGGTCAAGTGGGAGGTGTCCCTGCCTATGGCACGGGTTTAAAATGAGATGAACTTTAAGGTTCCTTCCAGCCTGAGCATCTCTGGTCCCTGAGGGTCCCCAGTACCCAGTGCAGGCTGGAGCTGCAAGGGCTTCCCCCCCTGGGACTGTCACGGAGGGGGCTTTCCAGGGGATACTGGGAGAATGCTGCATGGGGCAGCCTGGGCAGGGGGTCATGGGGCAGGGGCAGTGCCCAGGGTGGCACTGGGGAATGTGGTGGCACTGCCATGTGGCACAAGGAGCTGCCCAGATATGTCTTTTCCTATCCCAACCCCTCTATCTTCTCCCAGATACCTTGGGTCCACCCAGCCACACTGGCAGCACCAGCATCCCCTGCCAGGGACAGGAGGAGTGGAGAGGGGCTGTATTCACCGAGGCAGGGAGTGAGCAGCCCTGGGGGGTTACCCCTAGAGAACCATGCAGGGGCAAGAACGTGGCAGCCACCTCCCCAGAACATAGCAAAGGGACACCGAGGCACCGGGAAGCTGCTCAACGTGCAGCACCCCTAAGCAGGGCTCTCGGGGCAGAAAGAACCCCTGGGAACCCCCGGACTGGTTTTGACAGGCCATGGCTTGTCCATAAGGCCAGTCCTTCGTCCCTCCCCGTCCCTCCTCCTCCTCATGGCCAGCCCCTTGCAGCTCTCCCCTCCCCTGCAGCCCGGGTGCCTCTTGGCTGAACCTGCGTAAAAATTATAAAAGGCTGTTTGGCTTGGAGCCGCCCGGAGGATCCCGGCCGAGCCTGCCATGGGGAGCAGCGGCGCCGGGCTTGCGTTGCTGACGCTGTCGCTGCTCCTGCAGCCCACGTCCCAGTTCTGGCTCTTCAACGTCCTCTTCCCACCCACCACCACCCCAGAAGCTCCCCCGACCAACAGCACACCGCCCGTGGTACTCGGTAAGGTCGCGCCAGCGTGGGCACCATGCGGGGTACGGGTGGGCACCCTGGCTGCCATACAGCCCCACAAAGCAGATGGTGAGGCTGGGGTGCTGCTCTGCCGGTGACTAAGTGGGTTTTGGCTGCGATGGTTCTTGGCTGGCTGGATTGGAGCCACCAAGTGAGGGTGTCACACGGCTCTCCAGTCCCCTCCCATTCACTGGGATAGGGACACAGGGCTGGCCATGCCCAGGTAGAGTTTTTGGAGCTGAGACAGACTGGACACCCCAGATATGGGTCTCTGATATCTCACACCTGGCTCACAGGGTGTTTTAGGGCTTGTTTGTGTTTGGGTCTGGGGAACTCTGCTGGCAGAGGGACAGGGACTGCAGCACAACCTCTTCTGCCACTTCCCAGAGTGGCTGCCATTGGTGCAGTGGGTGCATCCACCACCTCTCACTTTCCTGAAGCCCACCCCATCCTGTGTCTTCTCCCATTCCCTGGTGATGGCTGGGTCATCCTCTGCTGCTGCAAAAGAGGATCCATCTCACATCCCACCCAATGCCCACTCTGACTGGGGGCAAGCCAGCAGGAAGAGGAGCACAGGGAGGTTAAAGGAGATGTGGAGGCATCATCTCAGGGAGGTGGAAGCAGCCACCACCAGCTGGTGCCTCTGTGCTGCATGGCTCTGCCTTCCTTTGCCCCTGTGCCATCACTGGGCACTTGAGCTCAGCTTTTGCCAGGAAAACTCTGCTGAGAACAGCTGGGGTTTTCCTCCTTTTTCTTGAATCATGAGGCATTTCCCCTTAAAAAAAGAGAAGAGAAAAAGCAGAAGACCCCTCCCTAATGCAATGCCAAGGGCTGACCCTGTAAAATCCCTTCAGGAGTGCAGGCATCCGTGTCCTGGGGCTGGTCAGAAGACCCGGGTCACTGTCACCAGGTGCCTCTTTTCAGGATTACCTGTGATGGTCGGAGCATCTCCTTTTGTCCCCAGTAACAGCCTCAGGCCATGTCCCACGCCCAGCCAGACCGAGATGCCCCTTGTGCTGCTTGGCTGCCCCTCGTGCCGCTCGACATCCGCAAGTAACCCATCCCCCTGGCCCGGGCGTCCCGGAAACCCCCAGTGCCCTTGGGACCACTGATAACCCCTCTGCCCTCACAGATCTCCCTTAATAATTACCTAATGTCCTCTGGAAGGAGAGGCAGAGCTCAGTGCTGTGTGCCAGGGGCAGGGGTGTGCTGGCTGTGCACCTTCAGAGCTGTCAGAGCCGCTCATGGTCCTGCTCCTCTTGCTGACCAGGGAAGTCCCTTCTGCCCACTCCCTACCAGGGCTCTCCTACAACTGCCTGGTCCACATCCAGGTGCTTTGAAGACAGGATTAGATCCTCCCTGAACACCTGGGGATATGCCATAGTCATGAAAGAGCTGTGAGGCAGGTGGAGGAAGGTAACTGCTCCCTCTCCTTCCCCTCCCGCGTGGCACAAGGCATTGACGGTTCACACCAGCCGTGTACTGCAGGAAAGTCCTTGGACCGGCTGGGGCCTTGGGATTTGTCACCTGGTGCTCCCATTCCACCAGGTTCAATGTCCCCTGCAGTCATTCACCTCTTGTCCTCACCCTCACAGTCAGTGCTGGCACCAGGAGCTGGCTCCTGGCTCCTGCACACAGCTGGGAAAGCTCTCCATGCTGTCTGATCCCAGCACAGGCACATAGATCAGGGTAGCAGCAGGATGGGTGTCCCATCCCTGCTGGGAGCCACGCTGAAGCTCCCAGAGGCAGACCAAACACCCTAGTGACTGTCACCATCCACTGAGGGAGGCCAGGGCTCACAAATGAACTTGCTCAAAGCTGTGCTGTGTTTCCTGCACACACTATTCCCATGGAATTTCCACAGAGTACAGTTCCACTCAGCACCAAACCATTTCAGAGGCCTTGTTCAGCCTGTATGGAGGGTTTAAAGTTCAGGAAGCTCTCCCTGGGAGCGCTGCATCCCTGAGCTGCCTGCTACACCAGGAGGAGTTGTCAGGACTGCCTTAGGGATGGGCAGCCCCAAGCAGCACCGATTTCTTCCCCCAGGTTGCAGCAAGGAGAGGAAGGTGGAAACCCATCCAGAGAGGGGAAATAATCTAGGGTACTTTGTGCTGGTGGGGACTCACATGTTTGAGCCAAGGGTGGCAGCTCTGGGGGTCACCCCATGGAAAGGCAGCTCTAGGGGTTCCCAAGGATGAATTTTTAGCATTGTTTTCATGCTCACCCAGCATCTCAGCTCCAAGAACCCTCTCTCCTGTGCAGAGCGGGGTGTTCTCCAGGGATGCTGTTCCAGCAGGTGCCCAGCCATCCCCAGCCAGGCAACCCCAGGGGAGCACTGCCTGGGGGCTGGGTAAGTGCCAGGCTGGGCAGCCCCACAGGGTCAGTGGGATGGGGTTTGTAACTGGCTCTGCTCTCCCTCTGCGGTGCCTCCAGTGCCCGGGTGTCTTGGGAACCAGCTGGAAGCAAAGCTGGACAAGCCAGATGTGGTGAACTGGATGTGCTACCGCAAAACAGAGGATTATTTCACCATCTGGCTCAACCTCAACACCTTTCTGCCAGTGGGAGTTGACTGCTGGATCGATAACACCAGGTACCATCCAACCCTACCCTGGGAGCTCCCTGGGGAAATGACCTACCAGGGATCTCCCTCCCCTCTCCTCCCCCTGGCCATGATCTAGCACACATGGAAAAAAATGGGAGGACCATGGGATTGTTTGGGAACACAAGTGACTGGCTAGTGCTCTGAGTGTCTGTCCCTTTCCCATGCCCCTGCCGTGTGCTCAAGCCCAGGCAGACCACCCTGAGCACCCAGTGGAAATGCTGCCACCCTGTCCAGGGCTGCAGGGTGTGGGGGCTGCGGCAGCTGGTTGTGCCAGAGCCTCCTGTCCTGGGATGCCAGGCGAGCAGCATGGACACTGGCTGCGCTCCAGTGCATCTCACACCCACACAAGGCTTGGCAATGGCCAGGTCCAAGCTGCTACCCAGTGATCTCCACCCCAGCCCCATGTTCCCCGTGGGGACATGGCTCTTCTGCCACCTCCTGTCCTGTCCCCACAGGGTGGTGTACAACCGAACCTCTCGGAAAATGTCCAATGCCCCAGGGGTGCACATCCGCGTGCCTGGCTTTGGCAAGACCTATTCTGTGGAATACTTGGATCAGAGCAAGCTGGCAGGTGAGAGGAGGAGAGGCCAGGGTGTCTGGGAATCCCACATGCTCCCTGCAAATGGGGAGGTGTCCCCATGTGTCCGGCAGGGACTGGTTCTGCAGAGAGCCCAGGGCACTGGGAGTGAGGGACATTAGCCTTGGGGACACACTCCCTGCTGGCAGGGACCACCCCATCCTTGACCCCAGTACTCAGTGGGATGCACAGAGTCACTATGTCCGGCTGGAGCCACTGAGCTACAGGGCTTACCAGAGAACATTTTGGCCATGACCAGGACCAGAATGGAAAAAGGTTGACAAGAGAAGACCACAGACCTAATTCCCACTTGTTGCCTCTGCCCACAGGTTACCTGCACACCATGGTGCAGAACCTGGTGAACAATGGCTACGTGAGAGACCAGACGGTTCGGGCAGCCCCCTACGACTGGAGGGTTGGACCCCGTAAGTCTGGGGGTTGTGGCCAGGCCCCCCATGCACAGAGGGAAGCAGGATGGCCCTCATGCCATCATGCTCCCCTCTTGTCCACAGAGGAGCAGCCCGAATACTTCCAGAACCTGAAGGCGCTGATTGAGGAGATGCACGACGAGTACCAGAGACCTGTCTTCCTCATTGCACACAGCATGGGCAACCTGCATGTCCTCTATTTCCTGCTGCAGCAGACCCAAGCCTGGAAAGATCAGTACATTGGGGGGTTCATCTCCCTGGGTGCCCCCTGGGGAGGCACTGTCAAGCCCCTGCGTATCCTGGCATCCGGTGGGTGACTCCTGTGCAGCCACCTCTTTGTTTTCTTTCTGTCCTGCAGAAATGAAAGGGTGGTGGTGGGCAGGGAAAGGGCACAGTGGTGAAAAGAGGTGGGGGACCCAGTTGCTGTTTAGCCTCTTTGCAGCCCAGAAAGCCACAATCACTTGCCTAATGCTGACAGCCCAGAATATCTACATGTCACCAGTTCAAAAACGCATGAGATTAAAAATCATGTGCTTGAAGGTTTTAACATCTGGCCCCTTGCATCACCCTTAAGTCACCTGCTAAAATTTTTCTCTGTTGCCACAAGAGCCAGAGATATTTTTAAGGTCGTCTGAGGTCATTCCATGGACTCAGGACTCCAGACATACCAAAAATGCCAAGGCTTGAAGGTAACATGCAAGTTGGCCGCCCACTATTGGGCTCTGCTCGCTCCTGTCCCTGCAGGCAGGTGTGGAGGTGCCAGGCTTGCAGGGAATGTTCAGGGCTGGGTTGGTCTGTGCCATCACACATCCAGGTTTGTCTCCACTCAGCCCCTCCAAGCAGCTAGAGATGTGAAGAGTTTGGAAGGCTGTTCTGGATATCTACAGCCAGGGAGGTGAGGAGAGGACATAAGGTTATGGGCAGGGTAGGGGTAAGGAGGGGAAGAGCTGAGCTGGAGAAGGCCGGGAGACAGTGGTGAGTCACTGTGGGGACGGCTGATCCCAGCCCAGCTTCCCAAAGGCTCCGTCTGTGAGGAGACATTGTGGTGCTGGTTGTGATGAGCCCTTGTGTGTCCCGCAGGTGACGAACAGGGCATCCCGCTCATGTCCAACATCAAACTCCGTGAAGAGCAGCGCATGACCACCACCAGCCCCTGGATGTTCCCCACAACCCTGGCCTGGCCCGAGAGCCATGTCTTCATCTCCACACCCTCCTACAACTACACCTACCGTGACTACCGGCGCTTCTTCACCGACGTCAACCTGGAGGATGGCTGGTACATGTGGGAGGACATGAAGGACTTGCTGAAGGATTTACCCCCTCCTGGGGTGGACACATATTGCCTCTATGGCACAGGCTTTCCCACCGCAGAGACTTACATTTATGATGAGCATTTCCCTTATGAGGACCCCGTGGACATAATTTATGGCGATGGGGACGACAGCGTCAACACACGCAGCTTGGAGCTGTGCAAGCGATGGCGCAACCAGCAAAAGCAGAAGGTGTACGTCCAGGAGCTGCGAGGTGCCCACCACTTCAACATGGTCTTCAGCAACCTGACACTCAGTTATATCAATGAAATCCTGCTAGGGAGCCAAGAGGAGCAGGGGGAGCCAGGGCAGGCGAGATCCAGCCTAAAGGCTGGGAAGTTGGGGAAGATCCTGCGTGAACACAAGGTCCTTAAGGGGCCTAAAAAGAACTGAAAGGAGTGAAGGCCAGCTTCCCTCCATGATGGTAGGCACCACAAACTGCCGTGCAGGGGAGCAAAGGACTTGGAGCTGAGTTTGGAAGGAAAGTGAGCAAGACCAAGAGCTCAGGTGGATGGGCTGGCACCCATTTCCACAGTGATTGGTTCTTCTTTTGGGAATGGTGATTTATTTTACTTCAGAGGCTTGTCACTTCCCACTAGTGGGTGGATAATTAACCATGCTGCCAGCTCATTAACATTACACACGTGAATTCCAGCGTACGCACAGGCCCTTGTCACTAGCAAGCCATTTTTAGGCACTTTAGAGGCTGTGGACCGGTGGTGCTGTGGCTTCTGCTCACCTGGGACAGAGCAACTCACATAACAAGAGCAAGCTCTGGTTTACCAAGTGGTCGCAGAGGTAGCATGGCGGTGGTTCAGTAGGTGTGGCTTACAGAGCAGCGAGCTAGGCTCCTTGGGCAAGACCAACTTGAAATCAGCAGATTTACAAAACAATAAACACACTTTGCTTCTGCATGCTAGGCCTGCCTTGTCCTTCAGAGCTGGGTGGCGAAGCCAGCCATAACCAAGACGTGAGATGCTTGCTGCCTGCAGGCACCCCAGGAGATGGGGCTTTGGGAAAAACCACAGGGCCAATGATGCAGCTGGGGTTGGGGATGCGACCAGGGGGTGCAACATGATGGGGATGGCAGTGTGGTTGGGGTTGGTGACATAACCGGGGTTGGTGACATAACCAGGGTTGGTGATGCTACTGGAGCTTGATGATGCAACTGGTGCTGGCAGAGCAACTGGGATGGAAATATAATTGGCCTTGGAAATATAACTGGGACTGGTGATGCAACTGGGGGATGGCGATGCAGCCAAGGCTGGAGATGCAAACAGGGTGGCGATGCAGCCTGCGACTGGCGATGCAGCCAGGGGTGGCAATACAAATGTGGTGACACAGCTGGAGTTGGCCATGCAACCAAGGCAGCAATGCCGCCGGGGCAAGCTGTGCAACCGGGACCGGCTGGGCCTCCGGGCCTGGAGAT